>NW_006922205.1:646776-647282 GCF_000298275.1 Orycteropus afer afer
CTGTTCCACAATCAGCTCCTGGCCTGGTTTTGGCTGAAGATACTGAGATTTTCCACTGCCTCTTGCCACAGAAGTAGTCAGTCTGATTCCTGTGTGTTCCATCATGTGAAGTCCACGTGTAGAGCCACCGTTTGTGTTGTTGAAAAAAGGTGTTTGCGATGAACAAGTCATTGGTCTTGCAAAATTCTACTATGCGAGTTCCAGCATTATTTCTGTCACCAAGGCCAAATCTTCAAACTACCGGTGATTCTTCTTTGTTTGCAATTTTTGCATTCTAGTCACCAGTGATAATTCACACATCCTGATTGCATGTTTGGTCAATTTCAGTCTGGAAAAGTTGATAAAAATCTTCAATTTCCTCATCTTTTGCTTTGGTGGTTGGTGCATAAATTTGAATGATAGTCGTATTAACGAGTCTTCCTTGTACATGTATGGATATTATCCTGTCACCGACAGCATTGTACTTCAGGAAAGATCTTGAAACATCCTTTGTGATGATGAATGCC
>NW_006922205.1:647798-652134 GCF_000298275.1 Orycteropus afer afer
AACACCAGTGGCTCAGCCTCAAAACTCACATCAACACATCACCACATAGGAGAAACTGACAGACAAGTTTGTCTCCCTGTTGGAAACCTCTCATACCACCCTTACCTGGGTCCCTGCAGCTGACTCCTCCTCTGTCCAGATTCCTGGGTGTTTTAATCCCCTTTCTCCTGCTCTCCCACCCTGCTGCTTTGGGCATGCCTGAATTCCCTCTCCTCACCTGGATCCCTGCGGTTGACTGCTCCTCTGTCTGGGTTCCTGGCTTTTTATCCCCTTTCTCCTGCTCTCCCGCCCTGCTGTTTGTTTTGGGTGTGCCTGAGTTCCCTCTCCTCACATGGATCCCTGCCGCTGTCTGCTCCTCTGTCCAGGTTCCTGGCTTTTTATCCCCTTTCTCCCGCTCTCCCATGCTGCTGTTTGTTTTGGGCGTGCCTGAGTTCCCTCTCCTCACCTGGATCCCTGTGGCTGATTGCTCCTCTGTCCGGATTCCTGGCTTTTTATCCCCTTTCTCTCGCCCTGCTGCTCTGGGCATGCCTGAGTTCCCTCTGCTCTCCTGGATCCCTGCGGCTGACTGCTCCTCTGTCCAGGTTCCTGGTTTTTAATCCCCTTTCTTCCCTCCCTGCTACTTTGGGCATGCCTCCGTTCCCTCTTCTCTCCTGGATCCCTGCAGCTGACCGTTCCTCTGTCCGGGTTCCTGGCTTTTTATCCTCTTTCTCCCGCTCTCCCGTTCTGTTGCTTTAGGCATGCCTCAGTTCCCTCTCCTCACCTGGATCCCTACAGCTGTTCCCTATAATGACTGGCAATCGACTCTGATGGGATTTAGGTTATTTCTGTTGGGGCAACACAGGGGGAATGTATCTTGCGTCCTGCCTTGCTGGAAGGTATAATTCAAATCACCACCATTAGCTTCCTTGAGGGTATACGTACGAATCTGCTGGGAAGATTCGCCCTCCTTTTGCTCCGGTTTTGTGTCTTGGCTCATCCTCTTCTCACCCCTGGATTTGGGACAGCAGCTATCATCTGATCTGCTGATCAAGGTTCATCAAACCCTGAGAATTGGGAGGATGCTCCAGACCTACTCACGGACCTGGGACTCACCAGCCTGCCAGCCTCCACCACTCTACTACGTGAGACAAACCCTTGGGTGTCTGTGAGTTCTGTGAGGCATTACAGTGAAATAGAAAACCCTAAGACTGGGGAAATTACTGGGAGAAGGAGCCGTTAATGTCTGAAATGATGGAGTGGTACAATAGTTTGGACATTTGGGACATCTTTAACCTCTGCCTCATGGGGACCAGCCCTTTGCTGATCTTTCTGAGAGAAATTGTTCAAGCAATTTTTGAAGTATAAAAGGGATAATGGCTAGAAAGCCAGGGGGTGGCCTGCGGTGTAGTAAATTATTTAGTGTGGCTTTTCTAGCCATAAGTCTTTGTTAACTCGGTGGTGGAATTTGCTGTGAGCAACTTAGGAGCTCCTGACTGTAAATGTTATCCACCTGGTGTATTTCTTTTGGGCGCAACACAAAGCAATGTTCTGGGAGGTTCCTGCTCCCTCAGATGCTTAGAATTCTGATGGTATGATTGGTTAGTTTGGCCACTGTGCCAGGCTCAAAAGGAGGCCTCCTCCTAGAGGCAGAAGAAATCTCTCTCTGACTGCTGGTGGAGGAAGATGTGCTGCTGAAAGAGACATGCGCTCCTGGGAAAGAGACGCACAAGGCACGCATTGCTGAGTGAGACACCAAGGGACACACACTGCTGGGACAGAGAATGTGAGAGACTGTTGGCTGAGAGACAGCGGACTGGGAGAGAGACTGAGCCCTTTTCCTGAACTTGAATTGTAGCCTGGTGCTTCCCTAATAAACCCCGTAATCTGTGAGTTCTGTGTGGCCACTGCAGCGAATTATCAAACCCAGGAGAGAGGTGGTGGGTGCTTTGGGAGGAACAGTTGGTGAAAGGGCCGGAGGGAGGCAGCATGTCTGGCCTTGCAGTAATAGGCCTAGGGCTGTTGATGGTGATTCTCTCTTCCTCTTGTGTGGTTAGAGGAGGTCTGAAGATGTGGCCTCCTTGTCCTTTTGGCAGTGCGTCTCTTTCCCAGGAGCATGTGTCTCTTTCAGCAGCACATCTTCCTCCACCAGCAGCCAGAGAGAGAGTTCTGCCTCTAGGAGGCCTCCTTTTGAGCTTGGCAGAGTGGCCAAACTAACCAATCATAACATCAGAATTCTAAGCACCTGAGCACCTAAGAGAGCAGGAACCTCCCAGAACATTGCTTTGTGTTGTGCCCAACAGAAATATCTCAAGTGGGTAACATTTACAATCAGGAGCTCCTCAGTTGCTCATAGCAAATTCCACCACCAAGTGGAAAAGCCACACTAAGTAATTTAATACACTGCATCAGGGTCGTGCTGACCTAAGAAAATATGTTGAAACATTTTTCCTTCTCTTTCTTCCTTTTTTAATTTCGTTGAAAATATACATGGCAAAAAATACACAAATTTAACTATTTCTACACATACAATTCAGTGACATTGATTACATTCCTCAAGTTGTAGAACTATTGCTACAATCCTTTTCCAAATTCTTCATTCACAATTAACATAAACTCACTGTCCCCTAAGTTTCTCATGTAACTTTTCAGATTGTTTTTGTCAGTTTGATCATATATAGATAATTGCTTAAAAGAAAACTATACTCAATGTAAACATACTTTACTAGTTAAAGGTAGAGTGTTGTTTGATTTAAAGATGACTTTGGAGGACAGTGTCTGTTTAAGATGAAAAGATTACCTCAGGGCAATAGTTTCAAAGGCCATCTAACCTTATTGGCTCTTGAACATCTAGATTCTGTGACACTTTGCTTCTCTAAATCCCCCTTTGATCAAGATTCTTGTATAGAATTTTTGTTGGAAGTGTTCAGTAATGGTAACTGCACCATCCAATTCTTCTGGTCTTCTGGCAAAGGAGACCATTCTTCCTGGAGGCAATTTGTTGTTGTTAGGTGCTGTCAAGTCGTCTTGAACTCATAGCGACCCTATGCACAGCAGAACGAAACACTGCCCAGTCCCACGCCAGCTCCGCAATCCCTGCTATACTTGAGCCTGTCGTGGCAGCCACTGTGTCAATTAGATATATCCTCCTGTGATTCCTGACTCGCCTTCCTCCTTTGCTGCAGACAAATAAAGTCTGATTCATTTATCTTGAATGGCCACTTCCACACTTTTAAGACCCTAGGCATTACCCAATGAACTAGGAAGTAAAACAGAAACATTGAAAACCATATTAGGCCAATTGAATAGAATGTCTAATGAAACCATGAACCTAAATCTCTGAAGGAAGAAAACATATCCCATGAAGTGTTTGGTTGTATAGAAGGTGCATTAGTTGCCAATTCAACCTTTTTTTAGGTGTACAACTTAGTGATATCAATTACATAAATAATGTTGTTTCCTTTACTCTCTTTTTTCTTCCTGAGACTTCTGTAAAATTGCTATTATTTCATCTGTAAATGTTTGGTAAAATTTGCCAGTATGGGAAGGTTTTTGTTGTTGTTGTCATGTTTAGTTTTCAGAGTTCTGTGATGTATCTTGACATGGGTTTCTTTTGGTTTATTTTATTTGGGGTTTGCTCAGCTTCTTTTTTCTTTTAATATTTTAACAGCTTTATTGAGATAAAATTACCACCCTATAAAATACACTCATTTAAAATTTATAGTTCAGGGACTTAACGTTTAACGTTTTACTTTTTCTTACAGTGAAATTGCTGGGTCATGCTATGCTTAACCTTTTGGGGAGCTGCTAGACTATTTTCCACAGAGGGAATTGTTGTTGTCATGTTTAGTTTTCAGAATTCTATGATGTATCTTGGCATGGGTTTCTTTTGGTTTATTTTATTTGGGGTTTGCTCAGCTTCTTTTTTCTTTTAATACTTTATTGAGACATAATTACCACCCTATAAAGTACACTCATTTAAAATTTACAGTTCAGGGACACAATGTTTTTTTCTTGCAGTGGAATTGCTGGGTCATGCTATGCTTAACCTTTTGGGAAACTGCTAGACTATTTTCCACAGAGGGTTCATCATTTTACATTCCCACCAGCCACATACGAGGGTTCCAATTTCTCCACATCCTCACAAGCACTTGTAATTATTTGTCTTCTTTATAATGACCATTCTGGTGTATGTGAAGTGATAGCTCATTGTGCTTTCTATTAATTATATTTCTCTAATGATAATGGGTTTGTTTTGAAGAATATAGTCTGCAGTATGGATTACATCTCAACATAAAGAAAACAAAAATCCTCACAACTGGACCAATGAGCAGCATCACAATAAATGGAGAGAAGATTG
>NW_006922205.1:652679-653959 GCF_000298275.1 Orycteropus afer afer
GGGATCGGGCAGTGTTTCGTTCTGCTGTGCATGGGGTCGCTATGAGTCGGAAACGACTCGACGGCACTTAACAACAACAATAACAACAATGACTAATGACGTTAGCATCTTTTAATGGTAATGTCTATTTACATCCTTTGCCTTTTTTTCTCCTAAAGTTTTTTGTTGTTGTTGACAGTATACTCAGGAAAACATACACACCAATTCAACAATTTCAACATGTACATCAATTACATTCTTCAAATTAGGTAACTTTTCTCACCCTCCTTTTCTGAGTTCTTCTTTCCTCATTAACGTAATTCACTACCTCTGAGGTGCTGTCTTATCTTTAAGTTGACATTGTCGATTTGATCCCATATTGATAATTCTTAAAATAGCATAATGCTCAAGGCAGACCTTTTTCACTAGTTAAGCTAAACCGTTGTCTCAATTTAAGAAGATTTCAGGAGATGTTTTTGGTTTAAGGTTTAAAGATGATCACAGTGTTGTGTTTTCAGGGTTTCAGCCACCTTCTATGGCTCCAAGAAAGTGTGGAGTCCATGAGAATTTGAAATTCTGTTGTGTATTTTCTCCCTTTTCATCAGGATTCTTTTATGGAATATTTGATCAAAATGTTCAGTAATGGTATCCAGACACCATCCAGTTCTTCTGTTCTCATGGCAAAGGAGGCAGTTAGACACACATTCCATATTCTCCTCCTATTCCTGACTCTCCTTGCTCCTCTGTAGTTCCAAGTCCTTTGCCTACCTTTTATTGGGTTGTCATTTTATTATTGAATTGTAAGATCTCTTGATATATTCTACAGATATATCCATAATCGAATATTTCATTTGGAAATATTTTCTTCCATTCTGTAAGATGGATTTTTAGTTTATGCATAGATAGTGTCCTTTGAAGCACATTTTAAAATTTTTATAAAGTTCAATTTATCTATTTTTTCTGTTGTCATTTATGCTTTCAATGTCAATCTATATAGATGTTCTCTGCCTAAACCAAAGTCATGAAATTTATTCCTGTTTTTGTTTTTTACTCCTACGAGTTTGTATAATTTTAGTTCTTAATCGATTTTGAGATACTTTTTGTGTATTTTTTAGAAAAAACTGTTTTGTTTGTTTGTTTTTAATAGTGATTTGGGTGAAGATTTACAGAGCAGATTCACTTTCCATACAGCAGTTCACATATACAGCAGTTCACATACACTTTGTCTCATGCCATTGACCACAGTTTACCACAATGCAACAGCTCCCTTCCCACTTCCTCCCCATAGTTACCCCTTCCCA
>NW_006922205.1:657899-660264 GCF_000298275.1 Orycteropus afer afer
CGACCCCTCCTTGGGTTTCCGAGGCAGTATCACTACGGAAGTAGGATTGCCCAACCTTCCTTCCGAGGAGTGGCTGGTGGGTTTGAACCGCCAGGAGGGAAAAAAAAAAGGAAGGTGTAAATTAGGACCTTTTCAGTCGTGTAGTGCAGGTCTGGAGAGTTTTTGGGGTTACTTGAAAGGAGAACCTCTTCTTGACCCCTTGGAATCTGGTAGAGCACTGTCTCTTTAGGTTCTCTCTAGCTGCTGGTTACGTGTTAATTTGTTTTGTCTTGGTTTTATGGTTTAATATTTTGAAAAGGTGAAACTGGTGTGTTTTATTTTATTACTGATTCCGGTGTGTTGAGTCGCTCTTCTGTTCTCTTTGTGATGGTGGAATCACTGTGTGTAGTGTGGATATGTGTTTCTGTTTTTCTTAAACAGGGTTTAGAGTTCGAAGCGGGAGGTTTTATGGTAATTGGCTGAATATGGTTTCTTCTACTGAATGAGTGAAGTTATTGACGGAGAAGGTGGGAGCAGAAGAAGGAAAGCTTGGTGTTGCTAGGGTTGGTTTCTAGGGCTTTGAGCAGGCTATTATTGATGAGGTATTTATTTGCAAGACCATGGCTCAACTTCAGGAAAGATTCCTATTGCTAGAGGGTTGCAAATTTCCACCAATTTCAGGCATACTCAAAGACCCCGCCTCCACAGCCCCACAGCGCCAAAGCACAGCTCCAAGGCAAAATTTGTGGGACTACATTCAGCTGCGGTTTCTTTGCTCTCCAGGCCCCATCTGACCACGGTGCTGACGCGATCCCACCAGACCGCTAATGGCTGGCTCTGGAGTTTGTGATACCGCCCACCTGCGGCGGCAAAGATGCACGCAATTTCAGCTGTGTTGGAGTCAGGGGAGTACCTGCTAGTGACCTGCGGTTCCAACATGGTGTCTCCTAGTCTGACCCAAGCCCACTCTGTGATTTGCTGGGAGGGGAGGGAGCTAGCCTTTCTGGCGCAGCAGTGAGATCTCCGCCTGAATCTCAGCTGTGGTACCTGTGCCCGCCTGCACGCAGATGACCTAAATTACCAACAAAATCAGCTGCTGGTGGCAAGTCTTTGCCCACTGGAATATTGTATTGGTCGCTGGTATGCTGCTATAAGGTGACTTCTTCTTGCCTCGGGGATCTCAAGCAGCCGCCCTCGGCCAGCAGACTGTGACTGCCCCACCAAAGTTTGCAGTGGTCTATCTTGGGTGCCTGTCCATCCTCCAGCAGGAGCTCTTTCCTAAATAATCTCCCTCTGCCTTTCCTCTAATTATTCTCTTCTGTGTTTGGTGGACTCTGATTCAGTGAGCTTTTCAGAGCACCAAAATTCCTAATTCAAATGGTTGTACCTAGTTTTCAAAG
Source organism: Orycteropus afer afer (assembly GCF_000298275.1). Lineage (NCBI taxonomy): Eukaryota > Metazoa > Chordata > Mammalia > Tubulidentata > Orycteropodidae > Orycteropus > Orycteropus afer. The sequence goes on from NW_006922205.1 coordinate 659,279, forward strand.
TCCTTAGATGCCAGAGGGAAAAAAAAGCATGCTGCTAAGTGCCGAGACTCCATTTTGAATCCCTGAATTTCTATCTGTAGATTTAGAATCATTTCTAATTTTTCATCTATTTAGATACCTAAATATAATTCTTTTGAATTCCTTATCAGAGAGTTCCAATGCTGCTTCTTCCTCAGGGATGTGTTCTGGGTCTGTATCCTGCTCCCTTGATTCTACCACTTTATCCTGCTTCTTTGTGTGGATTGTGATGGTCTGTTGTTTCTGAGGCATCGTGACGTTGTTGTATTTAGATCTCTGTTAACTGTTTGTGAAGAGCAGCCAAGGGTGATTCAGGCTCTTCTTGGTGTTTTTTTAATCGTTGACCCATTGGTGGAGAGAGAAGGAGGTAGTGGCTGTCGCTCAGTAAGTGAAGTTGCTGGAGGTGTGGGTGTAGTTGTTTTATGCGGAATGTTGGTGTCTGACACTCAGTTAGACACAAATTACAATTGAATAGCCATCAAAAAACTGAAAGCACATGGCCAAAAATACACCATGTAATCACACAGGAACAGTAACCAAAAAAAGGGAAAAGAAGCAGAAAAAAAAAGAAAGCCTGCAATATCTGTGGATAGGGCACTAAGAGAAGAAAGGTAGAGAAGGAGAATTATGAAGGAAAAAAAATGGCAAAAATGCAAAACGAAAAACAAGGAATGGGGTTAACCACAAGTAAAAAGGGGAAAAAAAATTTCAGCCAGGAACAGGGAAAAGAAAAATGCTGAAAACTAGGATCTGGAAGGGGAAGAATACATATAATAGTAAAAAAGACAAAATAATAATAGTTGTTTTAAAACAGACAAATACAAGCAAACTAATCACCAGAAAAAAGAAAGCAAAACAGAAAAAAATAAAAATACAAAAAGAGAAAAAATATCGGTGGAGGACAGGGCAGGGTACCCAGGCTCCTTCTGAGCACACAGACTGTGATGGAGTTCCTGTGGGCCCAGAAG
>NW_006922205.1:660789-688809 GCF_000298275.1 Orycteropus afer afer
CTTCAAGGCTCAGGGGTCCAGGATTATCTTCTGTGTCTGTGTTAATTGGTTTCCCTTTTCTTTGTTGAAGAGGGTCTGTGGTGTCTTTCTTCATAGTCCACCATCTTACTGGAACTCTGTACACTGTGGTATACTATTTATTAGTTAAAAATTCATGAATTTGAGCTACATGTGTCAGCCTGGATGACATGTAACAAGTGGCAGACAGAAAGGACAGTTGCAAAAGATTTGTACAATATAGAGAGTATGGTAACCATATATAAGGTATGTAGATTATAGATGGGCAATCTATTTCTGTAGTGATACTGCCTCGTAACCCTAGGGGTTGCAGTGTGTCGGATCCAACTCGACAGTCGTGAACTTTTTTTGTTGTTGTTGTTTTTTGTTTTTTAATGTAAGTTATGAGAAGCCTGGAGATACTCTTCAAAATGTAATGCCATGAAAAACTATGAAATGCAGAGGAACTCTTCCAGACTGAGGAAGCTAAAGAGACATGACAACTAAATGCAAAGTGATATCCTGGGTTGGATACTGAATTGGAAAAGAAAAGAAAAATTGCACAGGCATTATTAGGACAACTGATGAAATATGTATGTGGACTGTAGACTATTATGTCAGTATTAAAATCACTTAAGGTGAGAATTATACTCTGGCTAACTAAGGGAATATCTTTGTTTTTATGACATTGAAGTATTTTTGCAAAAAGGGGCACCATCTATAGCTTACTCCTAAATGGTTTAGGAGAATGACTTAGGTGTATTTGTGTATATAATAAAGCATCATATAATAGAGTATGAAAAATAAAGCAAATAAATACCTACCAGTATATCCACAATATTGCCTTACCCTTAACACCAAACACCAGGCTACAGATAAACACATAAACATCTGAGAAGATCAGATAGGGTCAGTGAACAGGATTATACTAGACTAAGGATAGATTCAGTGGAGCCTAATCTTGCACAGATATCAGTGATATAAAAATACCCACAATCCTTACAGAAGCAACAGAAGACATAGAGTAATCCCTTACAGACAGCCAAACACTGTGGGTGAGAGAGCCAGTGAATCTACTGACTCAGGACCATAGTACTGGGGGACACCAGACTGAATTGGCACTACAAAATCCATAAAAGTCTTGTTCCTCATCCTACATTGGTGAGTAGCGAGTGGGGTCTTAAAAGCCTTCAGACAGCCATCTTAAGATGCAGCTAATGGTCTCCTATCATCAGAAGCAAAGAAGAGTGCAAAAAACAAAGGAATTTGGATGCTCAGCCCTAGGACATGATGGATCTTGAGACCAGAAGAACTAGATGGTGCCTGGCTACCAATGCCAACCACTCAGGAAATGATCAAACTTGGAGATCCTGGATAGAGTAGAAGGAAAAGCAGAACAAAATCCAAAAACTCAATAATAACCAGAATTACTGGTCTGATCGAGCCTGGTGAGATCCCCAGTACTACAGCCCTGAGATACATTCTGGGCCTGGAATAAAACTCACTCCGAGGGGCTGGCTCTCAGCCCAATAGTAAACAAGATGTACACGCAGACCACTTAGCCCAGGGTGATGCACCCACATAATCTATGGAAATGCTTTCCTTGGAGCAGTTGACCACGGGGCACCAGAGGGGCATCATTCGCATGGAGGAAATGCAGGACACACAGGAGTGCATAACTATGAGAGGTACAGGGAGAGGGTTACTGGGCAGGGAGGGGAGGAGACTGGGTTAGGGTTGGAGATGGTAAATGGGGAGTGAAACTAAATGTACACATAATTTCGAATGTAAAACAAACTCTGTTCTGTAAACTAAAGCACAATAAAAAAAAAAAGTAAATAAAAAACAAGGTAGAATGGCACACAAAATAAAGGATATTACCCATTAAAAAAAAAAGTTAGCAAAAAAGGAGGATGACCCTCAATGAGGAAAAAAAAGAAAAGCAAATGTAGTAAAATGTAAACAATTGATGAATCTGGTTAAAGGGTAGACAGGAGTTTACTGTACTGTTCTTTGAACTTTTTGTAAGTGTGAAATTATGTCACAAAGTTACCAAAAAGCCTAAAAATATACTACATATTATGGATATATGAACTGTATATACTAATATGTGGAAATGAGTTCTCTAATTTCAGGTTACTGGATCCCCCTGCACAGGAATAGAATCAGGGAAGAATGCAGGCTTTGGCTTCAAGTGTAACAGGAATATTTTATTTTATTTGAAGGAATAAAAAAGGTTTAAAATCAAATATGATGAAACTTTTAAAATTTGGGTGACAGGTTCATGGGTGATCATTAGAATATTATACATTTCTATATGTTTGAATTCTTACATGAAATCAGAACTTTAAATGTAGAATATAAAATTATGAATGTATTTAATTATATTTTAGTGCATTTGTGAATTGTGCCACCATGAGTTGGGGGCTGACTCAACGGTAGCTAACAGCAAAAAGTAGTAGGGAGAATTATGAAGCCTTTAAAATTTATTTTCAAAGATACAATGAGAAAACACAAAGTTATAGACTTTTCTAAATATATTACACACACACACACACATACATGCAAAGAAAACATCAATATATTTACACCATATTTGGTCAGATTATGGGTAATTTTGTTTTTTTAATACTGTCTGTCTCTTATTAATTCTCTATGTTGAACATACATGAATTTAGTTATTGGGAAATGAAAAACAAAAAATCCAAAAGAAAAGAAACCAGAAAAGCAAGTTGAGGAGTTGCTCAGTCGTGTCAGGACTATGTTGGTCCCCCCAGTATTTCCATATTAAGTGAACATGTGTTGAATGCCTCCCCTGCTCCTAGTATTACTGACTAGGCACATTCTTACGTGCTCTTGACCTCTAAGCTGTGGCCCTGCACATGCATCTGCTTGATGAGTCCTGCTGTGCTCCTTGCAGATTGGCTTCACTACAGACCCTCGGATGGCCCGGTCTTCTCCCTACCCCACAGACGTGGCTCGTGTGGTGAATGCCCCCATTTTCCATGTGAACTCAGATGACCCTGAAGCAGTGATGTATGTGTGCAATGTGGCAGCTGAGTGGAGGAGCACCTTCCACAAGGATGTGGTTGTTGACTTGGTGAGTGCACCCTGGGTTCTTCCAGAAACAAGCATCTCTAAGCTGAGCTTCTCAAGTATAAGAGCTTTTTTTTTTTTTTGCTTATGATTCAGTTCAGAAATTCTTTAGTCTCAAGTCTCACATGAATTCTCCCCTAGTCTAACTCATGAATGTCTTGTAACTCCTGAGTATTCAAGCCTAGATACAGCTATGAATCATGAGGCATGCCATGCTTCATTAGCAACAGAGCTGTGATGATGGAGAATATAATTGGTGAGCTCGTTTGGTCCTGTCATGGGGCCACTTTTATGAATAAAGAACTTATATTCCCAAATAACTCTCTCATGTTACTTCATTTGATAGTCAGAACTCTAGTATATGAATGAGAGAGAGTATCTTAATTCTGGAGATAGTAAACTGAGGCAGAGCAGACAAGAGACTTAGTGACTGCTGTCTTGGAAGAAATGGAACAGACCATCATGCTTCTGAGCCCTAGCCTGGCAGGCTTTTCCCCTGCTTGCGTTGCTTCCTGCATTGGCTTTGATTCTCTAACTCTGGGATTCACTGTCATGACCAGGTGTGTTACCGGCGCAATGGCCACAATGAGATGGATGAGCCCATGTTCACACAACCACTCATGTACAAGCAGATCCGCAAGCAGAAACCTGTGCTGCAGAAGTATGCCGAGCTGCTCATATCACAGGGAGTGGTCAATCAGCCAGAGTATGAGGTGCGATTCCACTCAGCTCTCACTCCACAGACCTCTCCAGAGCTGTCAGAGGGTGAGATGAGCGAGGCCACAGGGCACTGCTTGCCTTGCAAAGTTATTAGAATCCTGGGGAAAACATGGAAACATGTTTATACCTGCAGCATTTTAGTAGCTTTTGGAGTGCATGGACTCCGAGAAGTTTGAAAAGGAAGTGGAATTCAGCAAGATTGTGAATATAAAGTAGGGTGGGTTTGAGATAGGTAGGACAGAGGTGCTATCTAAGTCAGATGAAAGGTTCTGTTTGGTGGAAGGGCCTGTCGGTGATGAACTTTAAGTTCTATTAATTGAGTTGGAAGGACCTCTGCAGTGGTGCTGGTGTCAGGAACAGAGATGGCTAATGAGGCAGCCATATGGGAGGTTTGGGAATCAGGCTACAGAGGGTCAGCATAGCCGGGAAGGCAGCGCTATGGGGGTCAGTCCTTCTGGGGGCTATGCTGGGAATCATGAACTGGACCCATTTTTAAGAAAGAATATTGGGGTAGGGAGAACTAAAGGAGACTAAACTTTGAGGAGGAGTTCCAGCAAAGGCAGTAAATGCAGAGAAGAAAGTACTGAGAATTAAAGGAATAAAGAGCCTAGGCTCTTGCATATCTTAGCACGTAGAGGCTACTGCTGGAGAGCTGTGGGCAGAAGCTAGCAGAGTCCGTGTGCTCTGTGCCAAGGGAAGTGAGGTGTGGGTAACATCCGGCCCCAGGGTCTGCTGGACTGTGATCAGAGAGCCTTTTAACTGTTGTGTTGTGTCATTGCTTTCCAGGAGGAAATCTCCAAGTACGACAAGATTTGTGAGGAAGCATTTGCCAGGTCCAAAGATGAGAAGATCTTGCACATCAAACACTGGCTCGACTCTCCCTGGCCTGGTGAGACAGGAGAAGGAAACTGGTGGAATTCCTTCTCTCTCATGGGGCACACATTCCTTTGTGAATCTATTATAACCTTAAACCCTTTTCCCAGAAGAGAGTTCATACTCCCTCCCTGCTAAAATGGCAAGGAGGCCACAAGTTCTGACCTCCTCTAATCCCACAAGAGGAAGACAGGATTACCAGCAGTAACTCAAGGCCTATTCCTACAAGGCCAGACATGCTGCCTCCCTCCAGCCCTTTCTCCAACCGTTCCTCCCAAAGCACCCACCACCTCTCTCCTGGGTTCAATAATTCGCTGAAGTGGCCACACAGAGCTCACAGATTATGGGGTTTATTAGGGAAGCACCACAGGCTACAATTCAAGTTCAGGAAAAATGCTCAGCCTCTCTCCCAGCCCACCGTCCCTCACCCAGCAGTCTCTCACAGTCTCTTTCCCAGCAGTGCTGGTCCCTCGGTGTCTCACTCAGCAGTGTATGTCTCTTGCGTCTCTTTCCCAGCAGCACATGTTTCTTTCAGGGGCGTGTGTCTCTTTCAGCAGCACGTCTTCCTCAATCAGCAGTCAGAGAGGGTTCTGCCTCTGGGAGGCCTCCTTTTGAGCCCGGGAGGGTGGTCAAATTAGCCAATCATAGTATCAGAACTCTAAGCACCTGAGAGAGAGTGACACCTCCCAGAACATTGTTTTGTGCCATTCCCAACAGAAATACTCCAGGTGGACACCTTCAGCAATCAGGAGCTCCTCAGTTGCTCATAGCAAATCCCACCTTGGAGTTTACAAAGACTTATGGGTAGAAAAGCCACACTAAATAATTTACTACACCGCACTCCCTGTCCGTCAGAGTTCTGTATTCAAGTCCAGATCCCAGGCCAGTGCTTCTACTGGGAAATGGAGAGGGCGTTCCTTGCACCCACTGTGATAAGTTCCAGGCTGCCCTAAGTCCCTTCGCTATTTCTGCACAGTTTTATGCCTAGTCTACAGCATTTCTCATTGTCCATGTGGTCATAGTGCCTCAGCTCACCTTTTCTCTCCTAGGTTTCTTCACCTTGGATGGGCAGCCAAGGAGCATGTCTTGCCCCTCCACGGGTTTAACAGAAGATATTCTGATGCATATTGGGCGTGTGGCCAGCTCTGTGCCTGTGGAGAACTTCACTATTCATGGAGGTAACACCTGCTGCCATTGGCCATATAAACGCTGAGGTCACATTGCATGAAGGCTTCTATCTGGAACTGTGTTGTGCCCTAGTACTCAGGACCTTGGTCCTATTGGATAACACGTATACTCCAACACTAGCCTCATGCAGGGCCATTGGAGAGCTAAGTGAGGGAGTTCCTCACTCACCCATTTCCCTAGCTGGCACTAAAGGAAAATAGGAGCTGTCACAGTCTTTTTATTTACCTAAGGTTGATAAATTCATTTTTGCTACTTTTCCAGCCAGTCAGGAGTCCTGAGACGAAGTGAGGGATGTCTTTGCTATTGTCATGTGGGTTCCTGGGAAGTGAGGCAGTTGCTGTTGGCCTGGAGCCTCAGCCATCTGTTAAGTGCAGTGTTTCTGCAGGGCTAAGCCGGATCCTAAAAACACGGGGAGAGCTGGTAAAGAATAGGACCGTGGACTGGGCCTTGGCAGAGTATATGGCCTTTGGCTCTCTCCTGAAAGAGGGGATCCACATCCGGCTGAGTGGCCAAGACGTTGAGCGAGGCACTTTCAGGTGAGACAGTGGATGGTTTTGTTTGCTCTTCAAAGGACAAGAGGTGGAAATGGAGTTCTTCTTCCAGAGGAAAATCATTTCCAAAAAATGATTATTAACTTACTTTGTCTTAGGCTTAAAAGAGCCATTTCTGTGGCTGGTTTGGTTGCGTTCTGCAGTTGCCTACCTGGTTGGCAGCCCAAGTGTAGTGTGCAATCTATTGTGTCCCATCAGGGTCCTCTGCATACAAGCCTGTCACATAGAGATTAAGTTCGATTTCCTGGCTAGTAACACTGTTCTTCTGCTTCAGTCACCGACACCATGTGCTACATGACCAGAATGTGGACAAGAGGACTTGCATCCCCATGAACCACCTGTGGCCCAATCAGGCCCCCTACACTGTTTGCAACAGCTCTCTGTCTGAGTATGGAGTTCTAGGTGAGTGGCTCCACATTGTGCTCAAATTGACAGAAACTCCATGACTCTCCATTCTTGTAGGCTGATGCTTGGGGTGGGATTTTCTCCTCTTGTTTTTTGTAGGCTTTGAGCTGGGTTTTGCGATGGCCAGTCCCAATGCCCTGGTCCTCTGGGAAGCCCAGTTTGGTGACTTCCACAACACAGCCCAGTGCATTATTGACCAGTTCATCTGTCCAGGACAAGCCAAGTGGGTGAGACAGAATGGCATCGTGCTTCTGCTGCCCCATGGCATGGAGGGCATGGTGAGTACTTTCCTGCCTCACTGCCAAGTCCTGCCATAGACCCTCCTCCTCCCCAGTGGGCACCAAGCCAACTCCTGTGGGCACTTCCCATCCATCTATTCCTAGGGCTTTAGAGTGGGGTGCCACTTTGGAAGACAAGAGTCAGGTCATCTGGATGCAGCTGGTGTGCCTGTCCTTCCTCCAACCCTCTCCCCATTCTTGATGACAAGCAGGCAATGCCACTGCATCTGTCTGCCCTGACAGGCAAGAGCTCCTGCACTATCCTAGGAAGCTGCTCAGCCCTTTTCCCTACCTACCTACCCCCATTTGAGGCTGTCCCTGCTCTACAAGATGCTCTGTATGATACAGTCAGTCAGCAAGATTTTTCTGTCCTAAGACTATATTATATCTCTAACCCTAATTCTAGTCCCATCTCTAAAGAAATAGAACACTCTCCTGGGTTCAGTCCCGTAAGGAGAAATGTCTTCTTATGCTCAATGGCTGGGAAGGAGAAGAAAGACATGAACTCTGCCATCATACACAAAAAAAGAAATTGGCATTTTTCAGACCCAAAATTAGCAAGTTGTTAAGGAAGAGAAACAGACTGAATGCTGCTGTTGGCATGAGAGAAGCTCCCAGATGTAACTGTGTTTCTGGTTCCAGGGTCCAGAACATTCCTCGGCCAGACCAGAGAGGTTCCTGCAGATGTGCAATGATGATCCAGATGTACTGCCGGTTAGTAGAAGTCCCTAAGGATAGACAATGTCCTTGTCCTCCCTGGACCTTACTCAGACACAGCTCTAGGAGCTGCTCAGGAGTCAGTGCTCTACCCTGCTTTGTAGCTGAGGACTCCAGGAGTCAGCCAGGCATGTGAGCCCCAGGTTGGGTGTATAGGTGTGGCCACATGCCTGTTGGCTGCAGTACTGCTTCCTGTTGTTGCAGAGAGACTTGAATATGCCAGTTGTGGGCTGCACTTTAGGGGTGATACTGCATTATTTTGAGACAGGCAATATTATTTAGAGAAAAACACTTTGGCATGATTTTAGTGAAACTTTAGAAGCAATTTCTGTGGAACGTTACAGTTGGTTTTAGGTAGAACTTTTGTCTCTTAAAGTAGCATCTGTTTTGTGCCACACAATAGTTTTCAGAGAAGTAAGAGGAAGTAAATGGATAGAGAATCTCATTTCAAAGTATGTGAGGACCATCTGGCTCAAGCTGCTAGATTTACTCTGGTTTTATGTTCTTGTGTTTGCATCTCTCAGGGGAGTGTGAGTCCCTTGAGGTGGGCTGTGTGGTTTTCTTCTGCTACTACCCCTATTCCCACCCCTGCAGCCCCAGATACCTCCCACAAGGATCGTGCTCAGGGTTTTCCTGACCCCTGGCCCTCTTCTTCTTGCTGCAGGATCTGGAGGAAGCCAACTTTGACATAAATCAGCTATATGACTGCAACTGGGTGGTTGTCAACTGTTCCACCCCTGGCAACTTCTTCCACGTCCTGCGACGCCAGATTCTCTTGCCCTTTCGGAAGCCGGTCAGTTGGATGTCTCCCTAGAAGGGCCTGACCTGAGGGTTGAACTGAAGACCTGTGTTGGATCAGGGAAGGACTCCTCAGGAATAGCCTTCAAGGATTGTTCTTTCACATTCTCTTCCCCAAACTAGCTGATCCTTCTCCCTGTTCACACGATTCTCTCATGTTTTAAGTATTACTCTGCGCCAGAACCTAAACTGGGTGTGCAGAGAAGGTTAGATGCCCCAGCTCTTAAGGGGACCCTAGTTAGTAAAATGGGTTCTGGAAGAGGAATCAACCTAGCAGGGGCTGAGGGAAGAAGGGAGCATGCCACCTGTGCTCACCTGAGCCAGAAGGAAGATCTTTTGGGTGGAGGATAGAAGGCAAGTGAGGGGGATGGTCAAGAAGGTATGTGTAAGGGTTCAGTGAGAAAGCATGACCCTTTTGCTCCATGATGTTACTGGGCTAGGAGCACACAGGAACAGCCTGCAGCTTTGTGTTCTTCAGGTTCTTCATGGCAGGAGTCCAGAGGAGGAGAGGAGTCATAAGCTGCTCACACCAGTGGTCCACATAGCTTAGAGGCATAGTTATAATTACTTTGGGGTACTGACAAGAGGCTCAGAGTTCTTTCCTGAGTGTAGGTGGTGTCAGTGGGAAGCCATATTGCATTTGCAGGGCACCAGTGGCTCAGGGCAGCTGTATCCACACAGGCAGGAGTGGGCCAGTCGGGTGGGTGCCTGCCTGGCTATGAGCCAGCTTCTCATTGGGTGCAGAAGAGGAGCTGAAGCAAGGAGTTTGTTATTGTTCCCTTTTTCTCCTCTTTCTGCCTCTCCTGAACTATAGAACCTACTGAATGCCAAACGGGAGTGTGGGTGGTAGAATCCTGAGATACTCAGGCTTGGGAAGCTGCTTATATTAACCTCCCTTCTAGACTCTGCCTATCTGTTCTGCATTTCAGTTAATCATCTTCACTCCAAAATCTCTGCTACGTCACCCTGAAGCAAGAACCAGCTTTGATGAAATGCTTCCAGGTATGAATGGAGGGCAAGGGATAGGACCAGTGTTTCAATGAGGTTATAGTAACATTTGTGTTGGGATTCTTGGCTGCTGCTGTTGGGGATTCTACTTATTTTTGACTTATGTGCCTCTTGTCATATGTTTCGACAGTGAGGTAGAGGATCAACAAGTGTAGAAAAACTCTGACCTTTCCTGAGAGTTTGGGCCACTGGCATGGTTAGCCCACTAGCTCTAAGGACTGGTGGCACTTACCTTTGTGTGTTCTTCAGGATTCTTTTTGAAGTAGGTGAAAAAAATACAAGATTGAGAGTCACAGCTCTTACCTTCCCCCTTCGTCCCAGAAATCCATAGCATCTCCATGCTGACTCAGAGTCCTTTGCAATAAGGGTAATACACTGGGCTGGTGGGACCTGCCAAGTCACTTACCTGCAGTCCAGGTGTAAAGCAAGATGTTTGCACCCACACAGTGACATGATTGACAGGCAAATGCATGGGGTTGAGATTATCACTCAGTTAGGGACAGTAAAGCACGGGGCTCGGCATGGGCAGTGGGAAGCACCACCTGGTTCTGTTCTCTTGGAGGAGTTCTCTTTTGGATCCCACAGAACTCTTACTGTTTTGAACCAGGTTTTTATATGTCAGCACTGTTCTTATGGACACCAATCCCAGCCCCAGGTGTCTTAATATTTGCTCTGATTGTGTTGAAAGTTTTCATATGAATAAAATAAAGTATGAGTAGAGTGAGCATGAGATTATTTCATGTACTTATTTGCCCCAAAGTCTGAGACAGATTGTTATAAAACAATAAATTGGTATTACTTGATATGAGAGGTAGAATTTGTTCACTCTGTGTATGTTACATATAGTGTGGTTTTAAAAGTTCTTCTTCAGTCTGAATAAATTCTGGATGCTAACTTCATAATTAAATAGCTCAGCCACTGGAGTTTGGGCTTGGTGCCTCTAGCCCATGGAAATAGCATGCTGTGCGGGTGCTACACTGCACAGCTCTCCTGTGAGACTTTGAGGCACTGCAACAGTAGTGAAAGGCCTGTAGGTATCGTGGGGCTCTGTGAGAACCTCTCAGGTCAAGATCCTGGCGAAAGCCAGTTCTCCATGTGGACTGTCTTGTAGGAACCCATTTTCAGCGGATGATCCCAGAAAATGGCCCTGCCTCTCAGAACCCAGAGAATGTCAAGAGACTTCTCTTCTGTACTGGCAAGGTATACTACGACCTCACCCGAGAACGTGCAGCTCGCAACATGGCAGAGGAGGTGGCCATCACAAGAATTGAGCAGGTAAGGTCAGGGTGTCCGGTACAGACCATCTGTCTCTGCTGGGCACAGCATTCAGCATTGCCTGCCAAGGTCAAGCACACCAATTCCTTGTTCTTGTGGCAAGACTATCCCCTTCAGAGCACAAGTCTTGCCCCTTTTATTAGGTTCTGGCTGTCAACCTCTCCCTGTCCTCTTTTTGACATTGTCATCTTGCTTTCCTCCCAGCTCTCCCCATTCCCCTTCGACCTCCTGCTGAAGGAGGTGCAGAAGTACCCCAATGCGGAGTTGGCCTGGTGCCAGGAGGAGCACAAGAACCAAGGGTACTATGACTATGTGAAACCCCGGCTCCGGACAACCATCAGCCGCTCCCGGCCTGTCTGGTAAGGCCCTGCTACCCAGGGAAACCCATACAGGGGCAGGCAGCCAGGACATCCTGAGTGAAGCAAGCCCTGGTGAGCCTCTTTGCTTTCTGTTACAGGTATGCTGGCCGGGACCCAGCAGCTGCTCCAGCCACTGGCAATAAGAAGACCCACCTGACAGAGCTGCAGCGCCTCCTGGACACAGCCTTCAATCTGGATGCCTTCAAGAACTTGGCATAAACCTTGGCCTGAGCTGCCAGCCCCCCTCTCCACACCCATGACTGCCATGCTTCTTCACTAAAGAATAGTGCCTCAGTGCTGCGTAGGCTCCCTCCCACTGCACTGATACTCTCCTACTCTCAGAGATATGGGATCTCTTGTCCCTTCAACTGCTTGGCCCCTCTTGTCAGATGCCTCCCCCACTGGTGTGCCCCAGCACTGTGTTGCCCCCTGACTCCAGGTCTCAGGGAGCAGGGGAAAGGAGTGTGGGCTGTGGGGCAGGTTGGCTCCTATAGTAGAGAAGGCTAGAGGCCTCACTGTGCTGGTGGTCCTTGTCAGCCAGCAAGGGAAGAGCGGCTGTATCTGGGACTATAAGAGCTTTGGCTTCCTTGGCCAATCCTTAGCATCAGCAGGGAGGAAAGTACCTGCATCTTACAGTCAAGTCTGTCATGAAAGGGATCCCATAGTGTGGGCTGGGCGTTGGCCAGACTCTTGGCTTCTGGGTAGACTGAGGATGGAGGCAAAGGGAGCGGCTCTACCTCACCTTGGCTCAGAAGAGAAGAGTCAGGAAGAGCCTCATGCCCTTTGTGTGAGGGGAGGTTTTACGTGTCTGCTCCTGCCTGGGGTCTGGGCGCCTGGAAGAGGGTGTGCCAGGAAGTGCCCTGAAGCTATCAGGGTGCTGGCACTCTGAACCCTGTGTCCTAGTTACTCCTCCATCTCCATCTTTTTCCTCTTGACCCCACCTCCAGCTTTTCCTTTCTTTCCTCTTGTTTCCCTTTAACAAAATGGAGACTTTCTGATGCATTATTTTCTTTGCTGTGCCAAAGCATATCCAAGGGGTGAGAGAAGGGAGAAGTGAGGGGATAGGATATGGCCGAGTGCCAGCTGCCCTTCATCACCATCACTTTGACTCTTCATAGTGACGGACCTGATTTTATTTATTTTGGCTTAAAAAAAAATAGTAACTCTTCATTGTATTTGGCTTGACCCATAAAATTAAGTTATCCTTGGGTCTGTATGCAGTATCATTCAGCCTGCTCTTTCTTCTTGGTCCCAAGGAAGATAGGTTGGGGAATTTGGCCTGGGTCTCTGAGCATGGCAGGGAGAGAGAGGACGTCCTAGTCTCTTTGAACAGGTGGAGGCAAGGCAGTCGCCACCTCTTCTGTGGGCGGGCATCTCACCCTGGCCCCCAGGCAGAGTGAGAACTCCTCACTTCCGCCAGAATCCTGCCCCTCAGGATTCTGCAAACTCTCCCACAGAAGCATCAGGGAACTGATTAGTCCTTTTCTTTTTACCCTTGCCTCAGTTCAGGAGGGCCTCAGTGTGGTAATTGTGAAGATGGCAGAGGAGGCCTGGGCAAACAGATGGTATTTAGGTATAGCCTATTTTCTCAGCCTTCTCTATTCTCAGGTCAGAATCCTGCTTCCCTATTTAGTTGTTCTAAATTAATGTCAGTAACAAAAGAATACTTGCTGCTTGGGAAAATCAAAATGAAAGATACAGAATATGTTACATATCTAGGATTGTTCATACACCTGAATCCATCCACTTTTTCCAAAGATTACCCTCCCAGCTGTACTGTTGCTTTGGAGCCAGCAGGCCCACATGAACAGTGCCACTTACTAATCAGTGTATTCCATAGTGATACCACCTCAGAAACCCAAGGAGGGGGTCTCTAAGAGTTGGATCCAACTTGATGGCAGTGAGTTTGGTTTTGAATCAATGTACACAAAAGCCTAAGCAGCTCATTGACCTCTTCATTGGCCCTGTCAGACACAGCCCTTAAACTCAGTCATTACCTCTGGCTCATGAATCCCACAGTCTTGAAACACAAGCTGAGCCTTGGCCTCGTGGTAGAAGGTTGACTGTGCCCACTCCCTGAAAAGCCAACTGAAAGGCATGGGCATACTGATGAAGAGAGAACTCACTGTCCCACATAGCATCACCAGACTCCTTAAGCAGCACCTGGATCCTCTTTCTCTGAAGCCTCTTTAACATCTCTTCTGATTGGTCTTGAGTGTACCCTTGTTGCATGGCTGAAGTGTCCTGTAACCATAGAGAAGCTAGGTCCCCGAATCTAGGAAGAACAGCTGTCACTCGCCCAAAGAGCTGTAGCGGGCCAGACATTACTTCTGAATTGTGTCTGCTCTGCCTCCAGTTCACATCTCCCCTGCTTCTGTTCTGCTGGAGTCAAAGGGGGTTAGGGGTGGGCTAATTAAAGCTAAAAGAGGGAAGAAATCTGAAAGGGAAATGGCCCTCTCCTGGAAAGATGCCCCTAATACTCTGTAACTGGGCTGTTGTCAAAGTGTTCTGGACACCGGGCACATTTAGAACATGCGGCGGCACCACCACCAGCCTGCATGCTGCTGGTGGGCTAGATGTTGACAAGAACGATTTGGAAAGATGGTGTCAAATGAGATTCTAAGGTGTCAGATAGGACCTTACTCTAGTTTATGAGTGGATCAAAGAGAGGAGATAAATTGTAACGCAAGGCCAGTGACTGAGCTACACTGTAGCAGTGAACAGTATGTGATCTGGCTAGAATGGACATGGCTGATGTGAGAGACCTGGGAGTGCTTCCTAGAGAGGAGGCTTAGTGCAGTGACTTGAGGAAGGAACATTGTTCTGGCCTCTTCCCAGCTCTTCAAGGGGGGTTGTGACTGCAGGGATTGTGGACGTGGCTCTGCCATCTGGATTTCGTGTATGGAATGGTGGTCTTCATAGTCGTCTTGCCCTACTTTCATCAAGGAGTCCAGAGTTGACAGTTCTGGAAAATGACAATCAGAACATAACAGGACTGGACCCTACTAGGGGTTGTAGGTGCTCGAGTGACATGACTGTTGCATTGTCACACAAACACTTCCTCTAGCTGTTTTTGTGCTGCTTTTGGTTTTTAATTGACTTCTTTCTACCAGTGGAAAAGAAAATTGTTAGAAGAAAGATGTTTCACGTGATCTAGGAGAGAGAGAGAATAAATACCTATCAATAGTTGTAAGTTTGGTGGGATAGTGAGTTTCCAGACAGTGGTAGTTTTCAATTGGAAATTGAATATGCATGGTGCATAAAATCCTTGAGTTCTATGCCGATTCATGTGTTTCTGAATAATCCTGCCAGGCAGGGTAAAAGGTTATACATACAGAACAAAAGGAACTGCAGATTTAGGCAGCATGTTCCTGCCTAGAGCAAATAGCCACAGAGAAGCCTTCGAGGAAGAGGCCATTTAGCAGTGCTCGCTTTGCTTGGTTTTCAAGTGTGTCTGCGCTTTCACACCCAGTATCTCACCCGATTCTCAAAAGGACCGAAGACCACCCCAGTAATGATGGGGAGGGTTAGGGAGACTGAGCTCAGGTGCAATGGAAGCCCAGTCCCTGCCCGATGGGTGGTCTTTTGTAGGGCGTACCTCGCACCACTTCCTGCCTGGGGCTTTAGGCGCCAGAATCTACTCCTAAGCAGCAGGCTAAGGACAGTGACCTTTAAGGCCCTCAAAAAACCAAACTCACTGCCATGGAGTCAGTTGGACTCATAAAGACCCCTCCTTGGGTTTCTGAGGCGGTATCTCTACAGAAGTAGATTGCCCAATCTTCCTTCCTAGGAATGGCTGGTGGGTTTGAACTGCCAGCCTTCTGGTTAGCAGTAAAATGCCATAGGCACTGTGCCACCAGTTTTCTGTTTTCATTCCCATCCTATGGAGACTTCTCCCAAATCACCTGCCTCCCCCTGCTCTAGACTGCCCATCAAACCAGGTCTGGACACGACTATTAAGGCAACAGATTCTCAACCCTGGATACTGCCTATTGTAGGGGTGGAGGACAATGCAGGACCCATCTTCTACCCATACTCCTGGGACGCGGCCCTCAGCCCCACAACAGCACACGAATACTTTTGCGTCCATGGCTTGTAAGTGAAGACTTCAGTGAGGCTGGGAAGACCTCAGTGGTCACCTGTGTAAAAGTATCTTCTCTCTTTCCGGCTGGTAACTTCCATGACTGACCATGAAACCAAGTTCCAGTGTTGAAAAGGCTGCCTATTCATTGGGGGAGGATTCTGAGCTCAGGGATGCTGCCATCTGTCACCTGATCAATTGGAGTGGCTCCTTGAGGAAAGGCTCCAGGGAGGAGCCTTATTGTTTCCTTGTCCTATGTCCAGCCCTTCTCTGTTCCATAGACTTGGGGTCAAATTCCCCTCGTTGCTTTTGTCAGTCTCCCTTTGTCCTGATGTTTAATGTGAATAGTTGTTAGTCCCTAAATTACTTAAAAGGGTACCGAATCAAGTATATTTTTGCTTAGTTCAAGAGTTAGCAAAAATCATAGGAGCACATTTGTTAAGGCCAGGTGATGGCCATGACATACTTTAGCCATCAAAACATTCAATGGCATTGCTACCAAGAAGTAACGATGTCAGGACTTTTCTTGTTTCTCCTTTAATGGATTTCTAAGTTGTCACTCCGCAGTCTTTTCAGATGCCTGGGTGACCCATCTCTTCCCTGCCTGATATTCTAGAAGGTTTTCTGTGCTATCACGGTACTCACTTGAATCTCCTGGGGGCAGGCACTATGGGAATCATTCATCCCATTCACCCCCATACCTGTCATTAAGTACCTGTTCTGGATGCCAAACAATTGTGAAATTAAAGTCACTGTTGGGGCTGGAAAGAAGGTTGGCACTCGGAGGGTGAAGGACAAGCCATAAGCAGGCACTTGGCAGCTCGTGGAGGAAGGGAGAGGTGGTGCAGTGTGGGGTGCAGGAGAGAAGGAGCAAACTGCAATAGTGTACAAGACTAACTGGAGGTTCTGATGTTTAATCCTGGAAGTCCCCTGAAGTACCAAACCGGAGAGCTGGCCTAATAAGGTTGGCATTTTTAAAAGGTCCCTGATCATAGAGTATGCTGGAGAGGCGAGCAGTGCAATCTAGGTGGGAGCAGGTGGGGCCAGGGTGGAGTGGAAAGAATCGGTTGGTGTAAAGGACAGCTTGGAGATATTCTCAACAAGGTGGCATGGGAAACAGCATTGTTGCAAAGGGTTTGGTTCACTGTTCACTAATAGGAGTAGAACAAGCTTGAGGAGGTACTGACTTAGAAGCGCTTTGAGATATCAGGTGTAAGTATTAGGGCAGTAACTGGGTATCCAGAGGTGAAGCACAGAAGGTCTCTGCTGCCTTGTGGATGGTAGATGGAGGGTCATAGCACTGAGGGCCTGCATAAGATCACCTGGGGGTGGGAGGGAATGATAAGGCTGGGACCAACCACTCAAGTACTTCTGCAGTAAACATGCCAAGAGTCTAGACTTCCACGGTCCTCCAGGGCCTCAGTGCCTGAGTGTCCAAAGGAGCACCTTTCTTCCACCAGATCTCCTCTCCCTAAAGGACATCCTCCTGAGCATCTTACTCTTCTCCTCTAGGTCTGCCTAGTTCCCTTGCCTGTCCGCCAGCGTCTCTGGCTCCATTTCATCTCAGGTAGTCTGGACTGCGACGTAACTGCAACACGATCACTCTCAAATTCATATTTGCATTTGATCCTGTCTCTCTCCAAAATAGAACCAATACCTCACCTTAATTCCTGGACTGCATGTCAGCACTCCACTCCCCCTGGGCTCCAGGCAGGCCCAGAGAGGGGCAGCACTGGTTCACTTGCCCTTATCTCTGCCCTTCTGGGTTGGTTGTGCTCTTCCAGCTCTCTGCTGGGTGGGAATCAGAAGAGTGTGTCTTCACCACCCTTCTTCCAACTAAAGCCTGAGCCCTGTCTTGATGGCAATTCGGTTCCAGGGTCAAGTGCAGGAGGGATCTCCCTCTCCTATGCTCTGAAATGAAGGTACAAGTGTTAGGCTATTGCCTTTTCCCTATGTTAGTAAGACTAGTAGAGAATTGGAGGGAAAGGACTTTGGTAACCAGCTTCAGTACAATGGCATCTTCATTTTGAACCCTAAATACTATGGCCCCGTCAGCTGCAGTGAGCTAGGCTTCTCCATGTCCTGCTTGGTGTGACTCAATTGGGCCAAAAGACAAGAGACTGAGTTTGGGAAATTGAAAACCAAACGCAAAAACCAAACTCAATGCCATCAAGTCGGATCCAACTCATAGCAACCCCTCAGGTTTCCGAGGTGGTATCCCTATGGAAGTAGACTGCCCAAGCTTCCTTCTGAGAAGTGGCTGGTGGGTTTGAACTCCCAGCCTTCTGGTTAGCAGTCAAATGCCTTAGGAGTTCCTGGAAAATTGAAAGGTAGATTTATTTCATTGGCCAAGGAAATGAACATCTGGGGCTCTGTGCCTCTTAAGACTGCTTAAAAATAGAGGGACAATAGTGTTGCTTTTTACAATCTACAGAAAGGAAATACAGTTACGTCAGCAATTATGGATATACATAGTATGCAGATGCAATTAGACAAACGTGCTGTCATGCATGTTTAAAAATGGCAGCTAGGGACTTCTGCTAAGATGGTGGAATGGGCAAACAGGCTACACAGACCCCCTTTAACGAGAAATCAACACAGATTGTGGTAGTTAAAGTTGTATGTCAACATGGTTGGACTTGGTTGAGTGGCTGGGAAGCTGGTGGTAGTTATTTCCCATGATGAGACTGGCAATCACCTCCATGGTGGGATCTACCACAGGAAGCTGAGTAGCTTAGGGATGTGGTCTGCTTCCCATATATAAGCAGCTTTGGGAACAGTTTCTAATTTATGGCACACTTGAACCCTGCATGTAGCCATATCATTGTTCAGCAGCCTACAATGCACTGCTGACCTTAGGACTTTCAGTGGACTTGAATTAATGGCCTGCCATGTGGTTTGTTAACAATGGGACTGTGCCTTTTCACTTGTCTACCTAGGACTTGTCAGCCTCAATAGCCAGCAGCTGTCTGAGTGAAGAAAAGCTTCTAGCTCCAGTGGGCCAGGAGTAGGAGGCACAGCTGAAGCCCAAGGTTGAGGCGCTTTTCACCCAGCCTCTAGAACATGGCACTTTGAACTCAGACTTAAAGCCTCCAAAGTGTAAGAGAATAAACAACTGTTTGTTCAAGCATCCCATTTGTGGTATATTCTTGTCAGAGTGGCACTTGGTAACCAACCAGAACACAGATGCAGAAGATAATCCTGGAGCTTTGAAAGAAGTGGATTAAATACCAACTAGTAGAAGAATCTGAATGAAAACAGTGAATATAAGGAGACAAACAGCTGTGGACTGTCTGCGATCCTGATGGGCACGGACAGTGTGATTATTTCCAAGTGGTGTTAGGATCTGAGAATTAACCTAAAAATTGGCCATGCTCACATGACTGATGACTGAAAAGGGAAATGGCAAAGGAGACACAACTGAACTGTGGACTTTTGATTGTCCGGAGAGTGCAGCCATCTTAAATGTTTGCAAGTGGTGAGCCATTTTGGATATTTAAAGCAGCAGTGTTTCCGTTCAGATCCCAGGGACCTAAGACCAGGTCCTCAGCAAGTACAGCATGGACACACTGGAAGCAGATGACTAGAAAGGTTCAGTATTCCCCTTGTTACCCTTATACCCCACACCCTCTTGGTGAATGGAAGTGTGGTCATCCCCCACCTCCACCTACCTTCTGGACAGGTAGGAATTCCATCCTACTCTGTATGCTCTGACAGCCTGGGTGACCTGCTCTGCCCCCGCTCCCCAGATTTTTGTTGTTGTTGGTTTTTGTTTTTTTAATTATTCTTTTTCACCTTTTTTCTTCCTTTTCATTTTTATTCTTTTTCCCTTCCCAGGTTCTAGTTTTTGTTTTGTTCTCTTCCCTTTTCCTGGTTCCTATCTTTTTTCTTTCTTGTGGTTCTTCCTTTTTTTTTCCTTCTGTTTTTTCTTTATTATTTTTTACTCTTGTCTCTTTTCTTTTATTCCCCTCTCCCCAGATATTGTGGGTCTTTTTTCTCTTTTTCTATTGGTATTTCTCTTGTCTGTTTAAAGCATTTCTTTACATATTTCTTCTCATTTATTGCCTTTCCTTTTTTTTCTTTTGTCCTCCTTTTTTTGGTGATTGCTTCCATGTGTTTATGCAGTGTGTGTTTTTTCCTCATGTTTTTACTTTTTATGTTTTGTTATTGTTTTTGTCTGAGTGGGAGACAGCAACTGTGCCATACAACCCACCCATACTTGCACCTCTGGCAGCCCCACCTACTGACTGGCCAACAACACATGGCAGCCAGTATGAGCCTGACTCACCCTTAACAGCTCTTCACAAACAGCTAACAGACATCAGTGCACCTACTCTCATTCTCTGTCACATTGACCAGGAGACAAGTGATGGGTGCATAGGTGCTTCCAACAAGTGAATAGAGAAGCACAGTATCCTGCTGACTCACATATATCAAAAGAAAACAAGTATCTTAGATGAATCACTCCAACATAAAATCAATTAAATATAAATACAACAATATCACAATCTCTTGGAGACAACAGACAATCACAGTCCACACAAAGAAGCAAGATAAAGTAGTAGAAACAAGGGACCAGGATTCAAACCTAGAAAACATCCCAAGGAAAACAAAGAATTGGAATTCTGATGAGGAATTCAAAAGAATTATATTTAGGTATCTTCAAAGGACTAGAAGACAGATCAAGGAAAACACAAAATTAAGGAAAACAGAACACCATAGAGCAATTTGGGATGACAATACAAGAAGGAATTTACAAATGAAAAATTAGAAATGATACAAAATCTACAGATGGAAATCCATAAGATTAATACTAAAATTTCAAAAATAGATAACACATTGAGTAGTCAAAGGAGTGGAATGGAATCAACGGAAGACAGAATTAGTGAAATTGAAGACAAATATCTCAATACTTTTTTGGAAAGGGATCAGTCAGGAAAAAGATCAAAACAAAATGAAGAAAGCCTAAGATTGATGTGGAATAATATCAAGAGGAATAACTTAACTGCAATTAGAATTCTAGAACAGGAAGAGACAAATAAAGCCACAGAGTTGAATATTTGTTGGGAGAGAATTTCCTTGATACGATGAAAGACGAGAATGTATCCATTCAAGAAGTCCAACAAACCCGCAAACAGGATAGATCCCCAAAAGTAAATCACTAAGATATATCATCATCAAACAGACCAAAAGCAAAGACAAAGAATCCTGAGAGCAGCATGGGAAAAACTGAAAGTTACCTACAAAGGGCAACCAAAAACACTAACATCTGATTTCTCAGCAGAAACCACACAGGTGAGAAAGCGATGGTTTATATAAATTCCTGAAAGAAAAATTTTGAACCAAGAATTATATATTGTCCCTCAAGTATGATGGTGAAATTAGGATATTTCCAGATTAGCAGAAATTAAGGTAATTTGTTAAAGCCAGACTAAACTTACAAGAGATGGTAAAGGAAGGCCTTTGGACAGAGAACCAACAACATCAAACAATAACCAACCATTAACATATACTATGACATAAGCCAGAAACCAACCAGTTACGGAAGTATCCAAAGTAAAATAAGCTTACCAGATTGTAAATGGAACCAGAGACATCAATTGGTAAATGAGGACAACTACAAACCAAAAAGAGGGAAGAAAATAGTGTAGGTTCAGAACTTCTAAATGGTGAGAAAGTCAAGAAACTTGGGAGAAAAGTTATAAATCGCAGGGTAACCTCAAAGAAAAATAAACGTTTGCATCAAAATGAAAAAGGACAAACACAAATACATAGCAAATAATAAAATATTACTGAAGGATATAATCCATAAACAAAATGAGCTCAGCACAGAAAACTTAAAACACCTCAACAACAAAAAGAATCCAATTTAAAAAATGGGCAGAAGACATGAATATACACTTCACCAAACAAGGTCTCCAGGCTGCTGACAAACACATGAAATGTTTAAGATCATAAGCCATTGTTATGTGTCGTCGAGTCAGACCCAAATCATAGCGACCCCTCCTTGGGTTTCTGAGGCAGTATCTCTACAGAAGTAGATTGCCACATCTTCGTTCCGAGGAGTGGCTGGTGGGTTTGAGCCGCCAGCCTTCTGGTTAGCAGTCAACTGCCTGAGGCACTATACTACCAGAGTTCCCCATTAGCAATTAAAGAGATGCAAATCAAAACAACAATGAGATACCATCTTGTCCCACTAATAGCAAAGTTCAACAAGACATAAAATAAATGCCGGTGAAGATGCGGAAAGATTGGGACTCTCATACACTGCTGGTGGGGCTGTAAAATGAGAAAACCACTGGAAAGCAATAGGGACAAGGTTGTGGTGCCTTCTTGGGCAGAACAAGCTACCTGGAGGGAGGGAGTAGTTGGACCTGTGGGTTCTGGATCATGGTTTCAGGGGACATTAAGCCCAATTGGCATAGCATACTACACAAAAATGTTCTACATCTTACTTTGGCGAGTAGCAACTGGGGTCTTAAAAGCTTGGAAGCAGCCATCTAGATGCGACAGTGGGTTCCCCTTCATCCAGAGCAGAGAAGAATGAAGAAAAGCAATGACACGTGGCAACAGCCAAGGGACTGGTAGACCATGCCATCCTCAGGCTATATGACCATGAGACCGGAAGAACTAGATGGTGCCTGGCTACCACTGTCAAATCAGTCAGAGGGGTCTAGGAGATCCTAGATAGAGTGGGAGAGAAATGTGGAACAAAAGTCAAAATAAGTTTTTTATAAAAACAGATATGCTGGTCTGATAGAGCCTGGTGAGACCCCTGAGATAAGACTCCTGGTGAGGCCCGTAGTTACCTTTTAGTTCTGGAACTGAACTCACTCCTTTGGCTTCCAGACAAACAATAGACAGGCATATGGGGTGAACATTTACATCAGGTAGATAACACTCTTTGAAATGATCAATTGTGGGAGAACAGAAGCATGGTGTTTGCATAGGGAGACAGCTGGGAGTGGGTGGGAGTGCCTTGGAGGGAAGGACACAGGAAAGGTAACGGGAGGAGGTGGAAAGAGCTGTTATATTGTGGAGAATTGCAGTCTGTGTTATGAAACAAAATATATGAAATGCTGTATGGAACATGAATTTGTAAACTTTCACCCAAATTAAAATAACATTTAAGAAAAAAATCTTGAAAAAAAAAACCAACATGGTGGGAAGAGAAGTACAAGAAACTGTATGATTAACGGAGTAACTACTGGCCACAGCCACTCAAAATAAGGAAAAAGTGACCACAACCAGCTAGTGGCATCACACTGTTTCTTTGGTGTGATCCAGTTTACAACCTGTTCGATAACCTTAAGGTTTTATTCCACTTGTCGAAAAGGATGTGTTGTCAACCACACAGACTAATCTTTGCCTGGCTAGGATAAACTCTAAAGCAATGTGCTAAAGAATTGGAAGTCTTGGGAGCTCTGGTGGTGTAGTGCCTAAGGCACTTGACTGCTAACCAGAAGGCTGGCGGTTCAAACCTACCAGCCACTCCTTGGAAAGAAGGTTGGGTAATCTACTTCTGTAGTGTTTCTGCCTCGGAAACCCACGGAGGAATCGCTATGAGTCAGGCCAACTCAATGGCACATAACAACAAAGAATTGAGGCACTTTTGGATGGCGTGTAAAGTGCTTCCAGTTCCTTGGGCCAGAATGTGGATGGTGTCTGAAAGGTTTTGTATTGCTAGCTCCATATGCCTAACTCCAAGTCCAGGTACTAAAGACATAAGGAAATACCATCCAAAACCAGACTTTTCTATTATACTGGGTTAAAACCTGTTCTGGTTATTTTTAAGGTGATTGCTTTAAGTGGGTGATACCGTGCTTAGTTTGGAGATTAGTTGTTACAGGTGTCATAAGCTTAGCTAAAATAGGAAAAGAAACTAGAACTATTGGGACTCTTGAGAAATATGAGGTACATTGACCAGTATCTTGCCATCTACCCTAGCATACGAATGTCCATGCCTTGGAGAATCTGGCTATTCCCCAAATAAATACAAATCCTGGGGATGCACATAAAATGGTTTGGTTTGTATCTTTGGTTGGTAGAATACAAGAGTTGGCCTGAGTTAACCAAGATTCTATATAAGAACAATTGCAGCCTGTGAGGTTTTTTTTGAGGGTATATTTCAGGGTTGTGTATTGCAGATCTTTTTCATTAAGTAAAAGTACTGAAAAATTTCACTAAAGAGTTGAAGTCATTAGCATCCAATTTTAAAGACACGTTAAAGCATGGACAAAAGTTGAAGCATGCAAAGTAGCTGGTAGGGATTAAGGGAGTCTATTCTAGACAATAGCATTAGTGACATGAATGTAATTTATAACTGTAGAAACAAAGGGAGATTTGGAAGTGGATGTAGCCAACTAAGGCATCAGATGACATTTGCAGCAGTTGGAAAGGCCGCCTCTGGTGGCAACTGATGAGCTGAAAAGAACTAGGGTAATTTCTTTGTCTTCCCCAAAATTTCCATTAACAGTAATAAAGTAGTTGACCAACCAAAAAAAGTAAAATAGTACAACTCATAGTAATAACAGGTACCTTACTTAATAACACCTATAAATATATGTATAGCCTGTTACAAGAACAGCATGGTTGAAGGCTAATACAAAAATTACTGTCGGAAAAATAAAAAGTACACCTAAAATGTCAGGAGTGTGCATGAGGTTAAAAAAAAACCACTGCTCTCATGTCTATTCGACCCATAGTGACCCCTCCTTCGGTTTCCAAGGCAGTATCATCACGGAAGTAGACTGCCCAGTCTTCCTTCCGAGGAGTGGCTTGTGGGTTTGAACTGCCACCCTTCTGGTTAGCAGTCAAATGCCTTAGACACTGTGCCACCAGAGCATGAGATTCTCACGACGAAAATAGATATTTAAGATCTTCCATGTTGGTGAAAATCCAGTTTTTATGGTTTCGTTGACCTTGCTCTTCTGGGTCTGGTGAAGGGTTTTTCTTGATCATGGTGTGAGGAATCCAGGAGGTGAAGACTATCGACCTTGACTGCAGTTGGAATTGCCAAAAGCACCACAATCGGTCTTGTCCATTTCTCCAGTACTGGTTCTGATTTTGACGATTTGATGCAGAATCAGTTTCCAAGCTGGATAGAGTGTAGTGGTACTTTAGGTTGGAGAGAGTCTTGGAGGTGAGCATGCCCATGCAGAAAAAACAATACAACAAATAGAAATTGCAAGTATTATTTTTTTAAGAATTTTTTATTGTGATTTGGGTGAAAGTTTACAGAGGAAACTCATCTTCTATACACGGCAGTTCACATAAACTTTGTTTCATGACATTGACTATACTCTCCCACAGTGCAACAGCTCTCCTCCCACTTCTTCCCCATAGCCGCCTCTTCCCTGTGTCCTTTCTTCCCATTCACTCCTGCCCTGCAAGCTGACTCCCTGTGCAGACACAGCCCTTCTATTCTTTCATAATTGATGTCTCCAAGAAGTGTATCTACCTAATGTAAATGGCTCGTATGCCTGTCTTTTGTTTGGCTGGAAGCCACAGAAGTGGGTTCACTTCCACACTTGAAGGGTAGCTAGGGGCCATAGTCTCAGGGGTTCCACCAGGCTCTATCAGACCAGCAAACCTGGTCCTATTCATTCATTCATTTAATGATTTTGAGTTCTGTTCCACATTTTTCTCCCACTCTATCCAGGATCTCCTACATAGATCCCCCTCTGAGTGGTTGACAATGGTGCAAGTATTCTTTACCATACATAGTTCAATGGCATGCACATCACTAGCTCCTAAATCTATTGGAATACCAAAAGCACCTGGTTAGAGTTTGGATTATGTAACAGAGGGTGCCCGTATATTAGCTCAAAGGAACTGATTTTTAATTTAGTTCTGAATCCTGAGCAGGGCCATGGGGAGTACCTTAGTCCATGTCAGTTTGGTTTGCTGACAGATTTTTAGCTATGTGTTTTTTGGGTTTGCTGACAGATTTTTAGCTATGTGTTTTTTGATAAGTTTTTTCAATTTTCCTGCTGCACTGAGGTTTCCAGTCTGCATGAAAATTCAAACTGATGTTGAAATGTGAGGCCACTTCCTGAGTTATTTTGGCAGCAAAGTGTGGTCTGTTATCACTTCCAATGGAGGAAGGTAATCTGAATCTTGGGATGATTTATTTCTAGGATAAGTCTTTTTTTTTTTTTTTTTTTTTTAATTTTCACAACAAACGTCAGGTTTATTATCTTCATTTACAGATCATGAAATGAAATCGTAATTTAAAAATTTTTATTGAAATAAAATTTATGTACAGTGAAATCCAAAAACTAAAGTGACATGGGTCAATGCATTTTTTTTTTTTGCAGTGTTCTCTCCCCTCCCCCGCCCCAGTAACCAACAAAGAAAGTTTCCTTCTATATACAAACCTTTCCTTGACTTTTTACAGTAAAGAACTCATACTATATTTGTCCTTCTGTGATTGACTAATTTCACTCAGCATAATGTCCTCTAAGTTCATCCACATTATCTGGTGTTTTGCAGATTCTACATTATTCTTTAGTGTTGTATAGTATTTTATTGTGTGTATGTACCATAGTTTGGTTATTCTTGGGTAAGTCTTTTAACAACTTCAGAAGCCTATTCTGTATGACAGAAAGGCTTTGGTCCAATTGGTAAAAGTGTCAATAAACACAAGAAGATATTTTTAGTGCTCATGGCACCTACATGAAGCCAGGTTGGTAATCTTCCCCAAATTGGGTGACTTTTCTCTGGACTCCCAGAGGGGCATCAGCAATAGTAATGATTTTTGGATTATATTTAGCAAAGGTTACACATTGATGTACCACAAAGTCTATGTTGTTGTTGTTGTTATGTGCCGTCGAGTCGGCCCTGACTCATAGCGACCCCTTGGGTTGCTGAGGCAGTATCACTAAGGAAGTAGATTGCCCAACCTGAAATCCTTGTATTCTTGTATTTTAGTGCACTCACACAGTAAGTCTCATTTGTAATATGTAGATTGGTGGGCTTCTTGGAGGACAGAGACTGTGAGAGTTTTAGTAAGGAAGATTTTACCTTCCAAGGTGTAGTACCATCAGTCCTGCTATTTAGTTGCTCCCTGTCATTCTGCAGTGTAAATCTGTAAAGGAAGGTGGTTGTCCAGGTAGGAACAGTGTTAACTGATGTATTTAAGGAGCAATAACTTCAGGTTTTTGTGTTCTGGCTGCCTTCTTTACAGTGTGATCTGCTTTTCTGTTTCTTTAGCTACACTGGTATCTCCTTTTTCATGTCCTTTGCAGTGCATAACTGCTACTGCTTTGGGGAGCAGAACTGCTTTTAGCAGTTTCAGTATCTTTTGACTGTTTCATTCCTGTCCTGAAGAGTTTAGCAATCTTCTCTCTTTCCATCAAACCCCGTGCACATATAGTATTTTGAAAACATACTTGGAATCTGTTTTTATGTTGGCCACTTTGTCTTTTACCAACTTTTAATGCCTGGACCATGGTGATAAGCTCAGCCTTTTGAGCTGAGGTAATTGGCAAGAGAGGCTTAGCCTCTAGAACTGTGTGTAGGTTGACTATGGCATATCCTGCTTTTTGCTGTCCATCTTTTCAGGACTCTACTTCCATCACTATAGAATCTGAGGTCAACATTGTTGAATGGTTGCTCTTTCAGATGTCTGCCAGACAAGGTCCAAAGTTTCTGTGTACTTATTGTAATAGAGGAAAAGAGACCCCAGATTCAAACAAGTTCAACAGAGACATTTTTATTAAGCCTTTGACAGGACAAAGACAATCATCCTGGACAAGAGAAACCATCAACATGTACCAGAACAGAAAGCTGCATGGAGTCCATTGGGTCAAGACCATGGGGCTAATTACATACAGTTGAAAACAGGGAATAATCACAAAATCATGATTGGTGGCAGATCAATTCATCACTTGCAGGTGGGACTATAGATTAGGAGAAAAGACAATGATTGGGCTATGCATATGACTGAAGATACAAAAGGGTTACAGGGGACTTCTGGCAAGGTGGCAGAAAAGGTAGACAAGCTACACAGACTCAATTTAACAATGGAAAGAGAAACCAATTGACACAGATACAGAAGATAATTCTGGAGCCCTGAAAAGGAAAGATAAAGAAATAGAATAAATACCAACTAGTAGAAGAACCTGAATGAAAACAGTGAATAAGGAGGCAAATGGAGCTGCAGACTGTCACGTATCCTGAATGCATGGCAAGTTTGAATATTTACAAGTGGCATTAGAATCTGTGTGGTAACCTAAGAATCAGCCCTGCTAGCCAAGGGCTGCATAGACAATTGCACTGGTGGCTAATAACTAGAAAGGAAAACAGCAAATAGGGAGAGAAACTGAGCTGTGGAATTTTGGCTGTCCTGAGGGCCCAGCCATTTTGAACATTTGCAAGCAGTGGGGCCATTGTGAATATTCACAAGCAGCCTTCTGATACTGATGACCTAAAAATAGGCTCCACTTGTTGAATATAACATGGGCAACCACACTGGTAGCTGACATGAATGGAAAGGTACAATATTCCCTTTGTTACTCTTATACCCCACACTCACTTGGTGAAAAAAGAGGTGGCCATCCCCCATCTCCACCCACCCTGTGGACCAGCAGGTATTCCATCCCAGTCTGTGTGACAGAGCCTGGGTACCCTTCCCCATTCCACAGTTTTGTTTGTTTGTTTGTTTTTAAAGT
>NW_006922205.1:703670-709840 GCF_000298275.1 Orycteropus afer afer
GTTCTGCCTCTAGGAGGCCTCCTTTTGAGCCCGGCAGGGTGGTCAAACTAGCCAATCATAGCATCAGAACTCTAAGCACATGAGAGAGAGTGGGAACCTCCCAGAACATTGTATTGTGCCACGCCCAACAGAAATAACCCAGGTGGGTGACTTTAAAATTAGGATCTCCTCAGTTGCTGATAGCAATTCCCACCTTGGAGTTTACAAAGACTTATGGGTAGAAAAGCCACACTAAGTAATTAACTACACCACATGTCCAAAGTAAAATAAGCTTACAAGATTGTAAACAGGGAACCAGACACATCAATTGGCAAAGGAGGGCATCTACAGACTAAAAAGAGGGAAAAAATTGTGTGGTTACAGAACTTCTAAATGATGAGGAAGTCAAGAGAGTGCAAGATAGAATGGACTGTTCTACACTCAGGGAGAAAACTATAAATCACAGGGTAACGTCAAATAAAAATGATAAACCTTCACATCAAAGTCAAAAAGAGGACCACCACAAATATTTAGCAAATACTAAAACAATATCAAGGAGCTCTGGTAGCATAGTGCCTAAGGCACTTGACTGCTAACCAGAAGGCTGATGGTTCAAACCCACCAGCCACTCCTTGGAAGGAAGGTTGGGCAATTCACTTCCATAGTGATACCACCTTGGAAACCCAAGGAGGGGTTGTTATGAGTCAGGTCCGACTTCCTAACACATAACAACAACAACAAAACACTAGCAACAAAGGAAATGACAACATTCATAAAATGAGCTCAGCACAAAGAAATTGGTAACATCACGAAAAAGCAAGTAACAAGATGACAGCAACAAATTCATACTTGTCAATAATTACACTGAATTATTTGGAAATTTTATAACTGGGTTGGTTTCTGGGTTATGTATCCATTTAAATGGATTAAATGCACCACTCAACAGATGGAGAGTTGCAGACTGCATAAGAAAACATAACCCATCCATAGGCTATCTACCAGAGACACACCTTAGAGACAAAGACAAAAATAGACTAAAAATCAAAGGTTGGGGGAAAAAAATCAAGCAAATGGCAATCAAAAAAGAGCAAGAGTGGCAATATTATTTCTGATAAAATTGACTTTAAGATAAAAACCTCCATAAAATACAAAGAAGGACAGACTCAAGAAGATGGCATCCTACTAACAGACTGCATCCTAAATCCCTCTATCAACAAATTTTGAGAAACTAGGCAAAGCAGATACAAAGAATGATACTGGAGATTCAGTGAAGGTGACAAAAGGGAGGAGGTTAAGTGGCTGGGGAAAATAAAAATAAAATCCTCCCGGCTGGCTGAGCCAAAGAGAAGTCATTAGAAATACAAAGGAGGTTGAGGAGGGGGATGGGGAAAAATCATGGAACCCATAGGCATTACAGACATAGAATAATCATACGGAGTATTGCAGGTGAGCCAGGGCCATGAATGGGAGCAAAGATCATACTGGGAAATGGAGCAGGAGCCCCTTAGCTTAAGCTGCTGCAGAGTCTGGGAAATAGTGGGGGAAGGGGAAGAGAAACTCCGAATAAACAGAATCCCAAATCAGACACGTGGCAGTGGGCTTGAGTCCAACTCTTAGAAACCATTTTTAGCAGTGGAACTGGGACCTGGGATTTCACAACTTGTAGATCTTTGTGGAAAAGGGAGGCCCTTTGTCCTTTGGGGCAGCTGGTGGGTTTAAACTGTGGGACTTCAATTGACAGCTGCGTGCCAGCATTGGCAGACTGCTCCAGATGGAGCCAGGGGCTGCAGCTATCCTTTCCACCTTGCTGACTGAATTATCTCATGCTAAGCACAGAAAACAGCCTCTGGCTTTCTCCCCTTGTGGTTGCTTCTTGCGCTAACCTCCTATGCAGGTGCTCCAGTGAGTGAGCAGAGTCTGCCACAGTGCGCAGTTCCTACTGGCTGAACATAACTGAAGGGACCACTCCATCAAATACCTTATCCTCCCTCCATTATTCTATTATACACTCGCCCACTTTTTCTTCCTTTATATCCAGTAACTTGCTCCATTGCCTCCTCATTTTCTTTCATTTTTCCCAACCTTCATCCCTCCCACCTGCCAGTTTCGTTTGTCTCTTTTTCTTATATTCTTTTTTCTTTTCCCCTAGTTCTTGTCACCTATTTTTGTTCTATCTTTTCATATCTCCTTCTTATTGGCTTTTCTTCCCCCCTGCCTCATCCTATGGGAGAAATATATTAATCCTCCACTACTCAGCCATAGCTACTACACTGACTACCTCACCCAACAGACAAGTAACACCAATAGCTCCTGCAACACAGGATCAATGACAGCGGACAACACATGCTTGTCCCAAATCAAACCCTCTTCACAATGAACAGACACCTGCATTCACATTTCCACCAGTGATTCCACCAACACAGGGAAAGCTGGAGAGTGACCCAATACAACCAAAGAAGTGCACCTGCTCCACACTTCCAGATATAGTAAAATATAAAACCAGGGTGAAACAAATCTGTATATAACTTACAAATAAAGACAACAATTTCAAGATATCTAGGAAACAACAAAAACTTCAAACCAAACCAAAATACAGGACAAGATAGTTGAAACAGGTGCCCAAGATAAAGAAGTAGGAAATCTCTCTGAGGCAGAACAAGCAATAGAACTATCTGATAACTATTCAGAAGATATACATATAGGACCCACCAAGAGCTCAAGGAAACCATAAACAGAAGTAATGGAAAGAAAGAGGGTACCCTTGAAGAATTCAGGAAAATAATTCAATAACAAAATAAAAAAATAAATACATAGAAATCAGACAAAAACAGCAACTGGAAATCCAGAAGATGAATACTAAAATTACAGAGAGAGATAACACATTGGAAGAACAAAAAAAGTAAATTAGAACTGGCTGAAGAACACATTTCCCAACTAGAAGACAAACCCCATAACACCAGCTAGTATAAGGAAAAATCAGAACAAAGATTTAAGATAAATGAAGAAAACCTAAGAGTTATATGGGATGACATGAAAAGAAACAATATACACATGACTGGAATCCCAGAACAAGGGAAGACTGGAAACAACAACAACAACAACAACAACAACAAAAAAACCACACTGAAAAAGTTGTCAAAAACTTGGTAACAGAAATTTCCCCCATATCATGAAGAAAGAAAAGATTTTCATCCAAGAAGGAGAACGTCACCAAGACATAATCAAACTTTCCAAAACCAAAGACAAAGAAAGAATCTTTGGAACAGCTTGTGAGAAATGAAATGTTACCTACAATGGGTAACCAATAAGACTAAGCTCTGATTTCTCAGTAGAAAGCATGTAGGCAAGAAGGCAATGGGATGGCATATACAAAACCCTGAAGGAAAATAATTGCCAACCAAGAATTATACAGCCAGCCAAACTGTCCCTCAAATATGAAGTTGAAATCAAGACCTTTCCAGATGAACAGAAATTAAGGGAATTTGTGAAAACCAGACCAACCTTTACAAATGTTAAAGGGAATCCTTCCAATAGAAAACCCACAAAAGAGAACAACAAATTATGATTAAGATGCTTGACACCAGGATCTAGAAACCAAACCAGGAAAAGATTCTCAAAGTAAGTTTACACACACACACACACTCACAATGTAAATAGAGAAATAGGGGAGTCAATCTGCAAAAGACACCAGCAACAAAGCTAATAGAGGGAATAAAAATTTTAATTACAAAACTTCCAGTGGAGAAGAAGACAGGACAATGTCTTTATAAAGCTCTGATGGTGTAATGCCTAAGGCATTTGACTGCTAACCAGAAGGCTGGTGGTTCAAACCCACCTGGCTACTCCTCAGAAGGAAGGTTGGGCAATCTACTTCCGTAATGATACTGCCTTGGAAATCCAAGGAGGGGTCACTATGAGTTGGATCCGACTCAACAGCAGTGAGTTTCGTTTTGTTTTTGGTTTGGCAACCAAAAAAGAGCAGGAATAGCAATATTAATTTCTGATCAAATAGATTTCAAGGTGAAAACCAGCATGAGGGACAAACAAGGTCCCTATATGATGTTAAAAGGGTCAATTGACCAAGAGGACTGTAATAGCGGGGATTGTATGTCAACTTGGCTGGACAACGATTCTGCATGGTTTACGCAGCTGTGATGTCGTTATTCCCATGATGAGATCCGATGTATATATACCTTGAGCAGCCAATCTGTTGAAATAGAGTTTCCCTATGAGTGTGGCCTGTTTCCTATATATATATATATATATATATACGGACATCCTGGGAATATCAGTGAACCTTCTGTAGATCTGATTCTTGTGCTGCTTACAACTGTCTGTGAGCAAACAACCAACCACTCTGTCTGGTGATCTTGGATTCCTCTACATCAACAAAGAGACCTCTGAAAATGAAACAAAGAAAATAATACCATTTACAATAGCTATGAAAGAGATAAAATACTTAGGAATAAACCTTACCAGGGACACAAAAAAACCTATGCAAAGAAAACTACAAAACATTACTACAAGAACTGTACATAAGTAGAACATGCCTTGTTCATGGCTAGGAAAACTGAATGTTGTGAAAATGTCAATACTACCCAAAGCAAAACAAATATTCAACAAAATCCAGATCTAAGTTCCATCAACATTCTTTATTTTATTTTTATTTTTTTTATTGTGATTTGGGTGAAAATTTACAGAGCAAATACACTTTCCATACAGCAGATCACATACACTTTGTCTCATGACATTGACAGCAATTTAGCACAATGCAACATCTCCTCTCCCACTTCCTCCCAATAGGTACTGCTTCCCTGTGACCATCCCTCCATGCACTCCTACCCCTGAGCTGTCTCCCTGTGCCTGAGCAGCCCTTCTTTCTCTCTAACTTGTTCTCTCCAAGGAGTGTATCTACCTCAGATAAATGCTCAACTAGTATGCCTGTCTACTTCTTGGCTGGAAGCTACAGGTGTGTGTTTAATTCCAGACCTGAAGGACAGCTAGGGGCCATAGTCTCAGTGGTTCCACCAGGCTCCATCGGGCCAGTAAGCCTGTTCCCCACTTTTTTTTTTTTTTTCCAAATGATTTTGAGTTTTGTTCCACATTGTTCCCCCTGTCTATCCAGGATCTCCTACAAAGATCCTCTTCCAAGTGGTTGACAGTAGTAGCCAAGCACCATGTATTTCTTCTGGTCTCATAGTCATATAAGGCTGCAGATCGGATGGTGTACCAGTTGCTAGGACTGATTGTTTCCATGAATTTTTGGTTTTCTTCATTCCTCTTGGCCCTGTACGAGGAGAGATCCATCGTTGCATCTAGATGGCAACTTGCAAGCTTTTAAGATCTCAGTTGCTACTAGCCATGGTAGAAGGTGGAACAATGATTTTTGTAGTATGTTATGCCAATTGAGCTCATCAACATTCTTTAAAGACGTGGAAAAACCAATCACTAATTTCATAAGGAAAGGAAAGAGACCTCAGATAAAAAAATAACTGCTGAAGAAGAAAAAAAAGTAGGAGGTCTCACACTCCCCAATCTCTCAAACTACTATGCAGCCACAGTAGTCAAAACAATGTGGTATTGGTACAATGATAGACAGACAGACCAATGGAACAGAATCGAAAACCCAGAAATAGACCCATCCAACTATGGACAACTGATATTTGACAAAGGATCAAAACCCATTAAATTGGGGAAAGAGAGCCTCTTTAACAAACGGTTTTGGCAAAATTGGATATTCACTTGCAGAAAAATGAAACAGGACCCATACCTCACTCCATACACAAAAATGAACTCAAGATGGATCAAAAACTTAAATGTAAACCCCCAAACCATAAAGTTTGTCAAAGATAAAACAAGGGCAAATCTTGTTGTTGTTGTTGTTTTAAGTTCCATTGAGTCGTTTCCGACTCATAGCGACCCCATGCACAGCAGAACAAAACACTGCCCGATCCCGTGCCAGCCCCACAATCCCCGCTATACTTGAGCCCATCATCGCAGCCACCGTACCAATTCATCTCCTTGAAGGCCTCCCCCTCTTTTGTCGACCCTCCACGCTACCAAGCATGACATCCTTCTCCAGGGAATGGTGCCTTCTTACAACATGACCAAAATAGGTGAGATGAAGTCTGGCCATTCTTGCTTCCAAGGAGCATTCTGGCTGCACTTCCTCCAGGACAGATCTGTTAGTT
>NW_006922205.1:711855-715525 GCF_000298275.1 Orycteropus afer afer
CTTCTTTGTTTCCAACTTTTGCATTCCAGTCACCAGTGATAATTAACACATCCTGATTGCATGTTTGGTCAATTTCAGACTGTAGAAGCTGATAAAATTCTTCAATTTCCTCATCTTTGGCTTTGGTGGTTGGGGCATTAATTTGAATAACAGGGCAAATCTAGGGGCTCTAATTTATGGGATAAATATACTATCAAGCACAACCTAAAATGCACAAGCAGTGGAAGATAAACTGGATGATGAATCTTTTAAAAATTAAACTTCTTTGTGCATGAAAAGACTTCTCCCAATGGGTAAAAAGAGAACCTACAGATTGGGAGAAAATATTTGGCTATGACATATCTGACAAGGGACTTATCTCTAAAATGTATATAAGACATTACCACCTCAACAGCAAAAAGACAAACAATCCAGAAAAAAATGGGCAAAATACATGAACAGACACTTTACTAAAGAAAATACAGGCGGCCAACAAACATATGAGGAAATGCTCACTATCATTAGCCATTAAACCAAACTCACTGCCATCAAGTTGATTTGACTCATAGCGATCCCTCCTTGGGTTTCCAAGGCTGTATCTCTATGGAAGTAGAGATCCACTCTTCCCTCCGAGGAGTAGGCAGTGGGTTTGAACCGCCAGCCTTCTGATTAGTAGTCAAGTGCCTTAGGCACTACACCACCATTAGCCATTAGAGAGATACAAATAAAAACAATGAGGTATCGTCTCACCCCAGCAATAATAGCTCAACAAGACAGAAAATAACAAATGCTGGCAAGGCTGCAGAGAGATTGGAACTCTCATACACTGCTGGTGGGACTGTAAAATGGTACAGTCACTGTGGAAAATGATATGGCATTTCCTTAAAAAAAAGAAAATAGATATATCATTTGATTCAGCAATTCCATTACTAGGAATATATCTTAAAGAGGAAAGAGCCAGGACACAAATAAACATATGCACATCCATGTTCATTGCAGCACAATTCACTGTAGCAAAGATATGGAAACAACCTAAATGCCCACTAACAGATGAATGGATAACCAAACTATGGTATATTCACACAATGGAATACTATGTAACATTAAAGAATAATGAAGAATGCACAAATCACCTCACAACATGGATGAATTTGGAGGACATTATACTGAGTGAAATAAGTCAATCACAGAAGGACAAATATTTCATGAGTCCATTATTGTATAATGTCAAGGAAAGGCTTACTGAAGGAAGAAAATTCACTTTGTACCTACCTGGTATAATGTTCACCTTATAAACCTGTCTACTGTTTGGCTCAGCCACTCCTCAGAAGGAAGGTTGGGCAATCCTACTTCCGTAGTGATACTGCCTCGGAAACCCAAGGAGGGGTTGCTATGAGTCAGGGCCGATTCGATGGCAAATAACAACAACAACAACAACTGTTTGGCTGGAAGCCACCAGAATGAGTTCAATTCCAAGCCTAAAGGGTGACAAGTGGCCATAGTCTCTGAGGTTTCACCAGTCTTATCAGACCAGTCAATCTGGTCTTTTTATGATTTGACTTTTGTTTCACATACTTCTCCCACTCTATCCAGGACCTCCTGCATTGATCCATTTCTGAGAGGTTGACAGTGGTAGCTGGTCACCATCTAGTTTTTCTGGTTTCAAGGTCATGCAGACTGAGCTTTGTATGGTCCACTAGTCCCTTGAACCAATTGTTTCCATATATCTTTGGCTTTCTTCATTCTTCTTTGCTCCAGATGACACAAGACCAATTGTTGCATCTTAGATGGCCACTTACAAGCTTTTAAGACCCCAGTCGCTCACCAAAGTAAGATGGAGAACAGTGTCTTTTTGTAGTATGTCATGCCAATTGAACTTGATGTCCCTGGCAACCATGGTCCCAAGGCCACAAGCTCAACTCATTCCCTCAGTGTTGTTGGCTATAGCTAAGGAGTTATCATAACTTTGTCCTGTTAGCTCTATTGTATATATGGATATCCCTATAACACATACAAATATGTATGTAGAAATATTGTCTGCCAAACACATATATGGTCATGGGTGTATTCCCTTTTGCCTAGACATACCTATTCATTTAGTCTGTTGATCTATGTATCTACTTATAGATTTATGCATTGTATTATGGATAATATAATATTGTGTATATAGAAGTGTTTATCTGTGTTGTCTGTACCTTTTTATGCACCTCTCTGGGTTTCCTTTCCCTTAGTGTTGTGTTGTTCACTAACTTTTGGTATATTGCCTTTCCCTTCACCTAAATCAATACGTGTCTCTTACCTATCTGGCAATTTTCCCTCACCTCCCTTCCCATCCCATCCCTGGTAATGAAAAAATAAAGTTTTCTTCCAAATATAAACCTTTCCTTAATCCATTCCTCCACTAATGGACACCTAGGTTGTTTCCATCTCTTTGCTATTGTGCATAGTGCTGAGATGAACATGGGTGTGCATATATGTATTCGTGTCCTGGCTATCACTTCTTTAGGATATATACCTGACAATGGGAAAGTTGGATCAAATTTTATTTCTATTTCCAACTTTTTAAGGAATCATTATACCAATTTCCACAGTGGTTGCAGTCCCACCAACAGTGTAGGCAAGTCCTAATCTCTCTGCATTCTCACGAGCATTTGCTATTTTCTGTCTTGTTGAAATTTGTTATTAGTGCTTGGGTGAGATGACATCTCATTGTTGTTTTGATTTGCATCTCTCTAATGTCTAACAATCACAAACATTTCTTTGTGTGTTTGTTGGTTGCCTGAATATCTTCTTTGTTGAAGTCTGTTTATGTCTTCTGCACATTTTATAATTCTATTGTTTGTCTTTTTGTGTTGAACTGTTGGAGTTTTCTATAAATTTTAGAGATAAGTCCCTTGTCAGATGTCACTGCTAGATACTTTTTCCCCCACACTGCAGGTTCCCTTTGTATTTTTTTGGAGAAGTCTTTTGATGCACATAAGAATTTAATTTTTAGGGAGTTCCGGCAAGATGGCAGACTAGGCAGAAAGACTGCACAGACTCTCTTCAACAAAGAAAAGGGAAACAAATTAACACAGACACAGAAGATAATCTTGGACCCCTGAGCCTTGAAGGGAGGGATATAGAAGTGGACTAAACCCCAAATAGCAGAAGAATTCGTGTGAAAATACCAAAAAAAGGAGACGTACGGACCTGCGGTCTGGCAGGGATCCTGAGCAATCGTGATGACACAGACAGCTTGGAGATTCCCGATTGGTGGTAGGACCTAAGAATTAACCTAAAAATCACCCTGCTAGCCAGGGACTGCATGGAGGACTGTGCACGGTGGCTGGGGAACAAACGGAGAAGGTGAAGAGAAAGGTGGGCTGAGCTGTGGACTTTTGCCAGTCTGGAGGATGCTGCCATTTTGAAGGTTTAAAAAACGGATTGACTATTTTGGATATTTAAAGAGACAGTGCTCTTGCAGGTTTCTGGGACTTAAGAACACGTTCTACTTTACAGCAACCCCAAGGACACTGGGGAACTGCAATCCTGAAAAGGAACGATATTCCTCTTGTTACTCTTATACCCCACACCCGCTTGGTGAATGGAGGTGCGGTCATCCCCCACTCCCACCTACCTTCTGGGCCCACAGGAACTCCATCACAGTCTGTGTGCTCAGATGGAGCCTGGGTGCCCTGCCCTGTCCTCC
>NW_006922205.1:715647-716104 GCF_000298275.1 Orycteropus afer afer
CATTGACCATAGTTTACCACAATGCAACAGCTCCCCTCCGACTACCTCCCCATAGTTACCTCTTCCCAGTGTCCACCCCTCCATACTCTCCTGCCCCCTGAGCTGTCTCCCTGTCCAGAGCAAGGAAGAAAGAAGAAGCCCTTCTTTCTCCCATGATTGTTATCTCCAAGGGGTGTGTCTACTTGAGGTAAATGTTTAACTCACATGCCTATATCTTGTTTGGCTGGAAACCACAGGTGTGGGTTCAATTCCAGACCTGAAGGGCAGCTAGGAGCCATAGTCTCAGTGGTTCCACCAGGCTCTATCAGACCAGCAAACCTGCTTCCCCCCCTTTTTTTTGTCTCCAGATTATTTTGAGTTTTGTTCCAAATTGTTCTCCCTCTCTATCAAGGATCTCCTACATAGATCCCCTTCCAAGTGGATGACAGTGGTAGCTGGGCACCATCTAGTTCTTCTG
>NW_006922205.1:742449-749972 GCF_000298275.1 Orycteropus afer afer
CCATCATATTTGAGGGAAAATTTTGCTGGGTATATAATTCTTGGTTGAAAATTTTTCTCTTTCAGGGTTTTATATATACCATCCCATTGCCTTCTCTTTTACATGGTCTCTGCTGAGAAATCGGAGCTTATTCTTACTGGCTCTCCTTTGTAGGTAACTTTTTGTTTTTACCTTGCTGCTCTCAGGTTTCTGTCTTTGTCTTTGGTTTTGTGAGTTTGATGATGATAGGTCTCGATGATTTTCTTTTGGGGTCTATCCTGTTTGAGGTTCTTTGGAGTTCCTGAATGGATATATTCTCCTCTTTTGTCAAATCATAGGAGTTCTCCAGCAAATCTCGGACTATTTTCTCAGTGGTTTTATTTTTCTCTTCCTGTTCTGGAATTCCAATGACACATAAATTATTCCTTTTGATGGTATCCCACATGAACCTTAGGCTTTCTTCATTTTGTTTTGATTTTTTTTCTGTTTGATCCCTTTCCAAAAAATTATTCATGTATTTGTCTTCAATCTCATTAATTCTCTCTTCCATTGCATCAATTCTTATCCTTTGCCCTTTCAATGTGTTTTCTATTTCTGAAAATATAGTGTTAATCTTCTGGATTTCTATCTGTAGATTTAGAATCACTTCCAATTTTTCATTTATTTTGTCATTTTGTTCTTGTAGTTTCTTCCAAAATTCTTTTAAGGGTTTCTCTGTGTTTTCTTTTGTCTGTCTCTCTCAATCCTTTGAAAATATCTAAATATAATTCTTTTGAATTCCTTAGCAGAGAGTTCCAATGTTGCTTCTTCCTCAGGGATGTGTTCTGGGTCTGTATCCGGTTCCCTTTTTTCTACCACTTTATCTTGCTTCTTTGTGTGGACTGTGATGGTCTGCTGTCTCCGAGACATCATGGTACTGTATTAAGATCTCTGTTAACTGTTTGTTAAGAGCAGCCAAGTGTGATTAAGGCTTTTCTTGGTGGTTTTTTTATCATTGGCCTGTTGGTTGAGAAGGAGTTGGTGGCTCTTGCTCAGTAAG
This sequence comes from Orycteropus afer afer, assembly GCF_000298275.1. Classification (NCBI taxonomy): domain Eukaryota; kingdom Metazoa; phylum Chordata; class Mammalia; order Tubulidentata; family Orycteropodidae; genus Orycteropus; species Orycteropus afer. The sequence continues at coordinate 743,468 of NW_006922205.1, forward strand.
TGAAGTTGCATGAGATGTGGGTGTAGTTGTGTCTTATGGGGACTGTTGCTGTCTCCCCCTCAGTTAGACAAAAATTATACTTGAATAACCATCAAAAACTAAAAGCACATGGACAAAAAATACACCATGTAATCACACAGGAACAGTAATCATAAAAAGAAAAAAGGAAGAAAAGAAGATGAAAACCTGCAATATCTGTGGATAGGGCACTAAGAGAAAATAGGTATAGAGGGAGAATAATGAAGAGAAAAATGGGAAAAATGCAAAAATAAAAACAAATCCAAAAATAAGGAACAGAGTTAACCATGAGGAAAAAAAGAGGGGGAAAAGACAAAAAAAAAAAAAAGAATTTAAATTAAAAAAAAAGCATGTTTTTTAATTGGGAACAGGGAAAAGAAAAAAAAGGTGTAAACTAGGACCAGGGAGGGGAAGTATATTAAAAAGGACAAAAATATTAATAATAATAGTCGTTTTAAAAGGGACAAATACAAGCAAACTAAATTCCAGATAAAAGAAAGAGGAAAAAGAAAAAAAAATCGGTGGAAGACAGGGCAGGCCACCCAGACTCCATCTGAGCACACAGACTGGGATGGAGTTCCTGCAGGCCCATAAGGTGGGTGGGAGTCGGGGGTGGCTGCACCTCCATTCACCAAGCGGGTGTGAGTTATAAGAGTAACAAGAGGAATGTTGCACCTTTTCAGTCGTGTAGGTCCGGAGTGTCCTTGGGGTTACTGGAAAGCAGAACCACTTCTTAAGCCCCTGGAATCTCAGAGAGTGCTGTCTCTTTAAATATCCAAAATGATCAAGTCACTTGTCAACATTCAAAATGGTGGCACCCTCTGGACAGGCAAAAGTCCACAGCTCAGCCTGTCTTCCTCTTCACCGCTGCTTCCCCTTTTATTGCACAGCCACCACAGCAGTCCTTCATGCAGTCCCTGGCTAGCAGGGCTGATTTTTAGGTTAATTCTTTGGTCCTACCACCACTAGGGAATCTCCAAGCTTTCTGTGCCATCAGGATCACTCAGGATTGTTGCCAGACCGCAGGTCCGTATGTCTCCTTTTTTGGTGTTTTCATGCAAATTCTTCTGCTAGTTGGAGTTTAGTCCACTTCTATATCCTCCCTTCAAGGCCCAAGGGTCCAGGATTATATTCTATGTCTGCGTTAACTGGTTTCCCTTTTCTTTTTTGAAGAGGGTCTGTGCAGATTTTCTGCCTATTCTGCCATCTTGGAATCAATTCCCAAATATGGATCTCTTGCAGTCAGTTGGCCAGGTAGCTGTCTTCCAAATCTCTTGGCATAGCTGAGTGAAAGACTCCAGCATGACATCCATTTGTTGAAATATCTCAATGGGTATAGTTGATCATATGATTGTCTGATTCAAAATGGCCGAAACCAGTCCACTTCAGCTCAGTAATGCCTAGGATATCAATCTTTATGTGTTCCATTCAATTTTTGACAACTTCCAAATTTCCTATGTTCATACTTCATATATTCCATGTTCTGATTATTAATGGGTGTTTGCAGCTGTTTCCTCTCATCTTGAGATGTGCCACATCAGCCGATGGAGGTCCTGAAAGCTTTACTCTATCCACATCATTATGGTTGGCTCTACTCTGAGGAGGCAGCTCTTCCCCAATCATATTTTGAGTGTCTTCCTACCTGAAGGGCTCATCTTCTGGCATTTTATCAGTCAGTCTTGCAGGGCTATTCATAAAGTTTTCCAGAAATATATCAGACATTGTTTCACTGCTATTCATAAGGTTTTCACTGGCCAGTTCTTTGAGAAATAGATGGCCTCTTCCTTCCTTTGAGTCTGTCTTGGTCTAGAAGCTCCACTGAAACCTCTCCACCATGGGTAACCATGATGGCATTTGAACCACTGGTGGCATAGGTTGAAGCCTCACAGCAACATGCAAGCCAGCACAGTACAACAAACTGACAGACAAGTTCATCTCCCTTAGCTGTTCCAAACCACTCTGCTCTGTCCCCAGGTGGTCCAAAACACCCACCTTCCATGTTGCTCTGTTCACTTACCTGGCCTGTCCTCTGGCACTCCGAAACACCTCCCTTCCATGGTGCCCTTCTCACTTACCTGGCCTGCTCCTGAGTGCTCCCAAACACCTGCTTTTTGTGGCACCCTACTTGCTTTACAATACACCTGGACATTCTTGCAGCACATACAAATACACTTTTAGAAACATCATCTGCCAACCCTATACATGGTCATGGGAACACTCCTCCTGCCTAGACATACCTAATATGATCATGTCATTCTTTTCCTTTACTGTTCTTATGTGGTAGATTATGTTGATTGCTTTTCTAACGTTGAACCATCCTTGAATGTCTGGTATGAATACTACTTGATCATGATGTATTATTTTTTAATATATTATTGGAGTCAATTGGGTAGGATTTTGTTGAAGATTTTTGTGTCCACATTCATGAGGGATATTGGTCAGTAACTTTCCTTTTTAGTGGTGTCTTTGCCTGGTTTTGGTATCAGGTTACGCTTGCTTCATAAAATGAACTTGGGAGGATTTAATCTTTTTTATGTTCTGAAATATTTTGAGTAGGATTGGTGTCAGCTCTTCTCTGAATGTTTGATAGAATTCTCCAGTGAAACCATCTGGGCCAGGACTTTTTTTTGTTGGCAATGTTTTTAATAACCTGTTCAATTTCCTCTTAAGTATCTGTTGAAATTTTCAACTTCAGTGTGTGTTAATTTAGGTAAGTAGTGTGTTTCTAGAAACCTGTCAATTTCATCTAGGTTTTCAAATTTCTTGGAGTACTGTTCTTAATAGAATCCTGATATTACCTTTTTTTATTTCAGTTAGTTCTGCTGTGATGTTGCCAATTTCATTTCTTATTCATGTTATTTGCATCTTTTTCTTTGTTAAGGTTTCCCGGGGTTAGTCAATTTTATTGACTTTTTCAAAGAACCAAGTTCTAGTCTTGTTGAATTTTTCTATTGTCTTTCTATTTTCTTTTTCATTTATTACAGCTCCAATCTTTATTCTTCTTTTCTTCTGGTGACTGTAGCCTTTTTGCAGCTCTTTTCTTTAATTGTTGGAAATGGTGGGTTAAACTGTTGATTTTGGCTCTTTCTTGTTTTTTGATATGTGCATTTATTGCTAAAATTGCCCTCTGATCACTGCTTTTTTATGCATTTTATTGAAATATAGTTTATGTACAGTGAAATACACAAACCTAAAGTGACTTAGGTCAATTTTTTTTTTTTTTTTTTTGCAGTGTTCTCTCCCCTTCCTTCTTACCTCTGGCAACCAACAAAGAAAGTTTCCTTCCATATATAAACCTTTCCTTGACCCTCCACAACAATGAACTAATACTATATTTGTCCTTCTGTGATTGACTTATTTCACTCAGCCTAATGTCCTCCAAGTTCATCCATATTATGCAGTGTTTTGCAGACTCTACATTATTCTTTAGTGCTGCATAGCATTCCATTATGTATATGTACCATAGTTTGGTCATCCACTCTTCTGCTGATGGACATATAGGTTGTTTCCATCTTTTTGCTATTGTAAATAGTGCTGCAATGAACATGAATGTGCATATATCTGTTCTTACCCTGGTTCTCACTTTTCTAGGATATATACCTAGTAATGGAATTGCTGGGTCAAATGGTATCTCCAATTCTAGCTTTCTGAGGAATTACCATATTACTTTTCACAATGGTTGTATCACTTCACAGTCACACAAGCAGTGTATGAGAGTCCCAATCTGTCCACATCCCCACCAACATTTGTTATTTTCTGTCTCATGAACCTTGCCATCAGTGCTGGAGTGAGATGGTATCTCATTGTTGTTTTGATTTGGATCTCTCTGATGGCCAATGATTGTGAGCATCTCTTCATATATTAGCTGGCCACCTGAATACCCTCCTTGGTGAAGTGTCTATTCATGTTTTCTGCTCATTCTTCAATTGGATTGTTAATTCCTTTGGTGCTGAGGTGTTGGAGTTTTCTGTAAATCTTAGAGATGAGTCCCTTGCCAGATATGTAATTATCAGCAAATATGAATTTCTTACTGTCATTTTTGTTATGTGCATTTTTGTGGTCTCAATTTTTTGTTTCATATAATTTTCTATGCTGAGCTCGTTTTGTTTGTGAATCATGTTATCACTTTGTTCATTGCTACTGTTTTAATATTTGCTAAATATTTGTGCGGTTCTCTTTTTTATTTTGATGTGAAGGTTTATCATTTTTCTTTGAGGTTACCCTGTGATTTATAGTTTTCTTATCAAGTTTAGAATAGTCCATTCTATCTTGTAGTTGTCTTGACTTCCCTACCATCTTCTTCTTGTTTTTGTTATTTGCCATCGAGTCGGACCTGACTTATAGCGACCCCTCCTTGGTTTTCCAAGGTGGTATCACTATGGAAGTAGATTGCCCTACCTTCATTCCAAGGAGTGGCTGGTGGGTTTGAATGACCAGCCTTCTGGTTAGCAGTCAAGTGCCTTAAGCACTGTGCTACCAGAGCTCTTTCCTACCATCTAGAAGTTCTGTAATGACACAATTTTTTTCCCTCTTTTTGGTTTGTAGTTTTCCTCGTTTGTTAATTGATGTCTCTGGTTCCCTGTTTACAATCTTGAAGGTTTATTTACTTTAGATATTTCCATAGCTGGGTTGGTTTCTGGGTTATATCATTATGTGTGTTAATGGTCAGTTGTTGTTGGCCGTTGTTGCTTCTCTGTCCAAAGGGTTCCCTTTAGCATCTCTTGTAAATTTGCTCTGGTTTTTAACAAATTCCCTTAATTTCTGCTTATCTGGAAATGTCCTGATTTCACCATCATATTTGAGGGACAATTTTGCTGGGTACATAATTCTTGGTTGGAAAATTTTCTCTTTCAGGGTTTTATATATACCATCTCATTGTCTTCTCACCTGCATGGTTTCTGCCAAGAAATCCAAGCATAGTCTTATTGGTTGCTCCTTATAGGTGACTTTTTGTTTTTCTATACTGCTTTTAGGATTCTTTGTCTTTGGTTTTGGTGAGTAGGATGATGATATATCTTGGTGATTTTCTTTTGGGGTCTATCCTGTTTGAGCTTCACTGGACTACCTGAATGGATATATTCTCATCTTTCATCATACGAGGAAAATTCTCTGCCAACAAATCTTTGACAATTTTCTCTGTGGTTTTGTCTCTTCCTGTTCTGGAATTCTGATTACAGGTAATTATTCCTTTTGATGGTATCTCAGATGAATCTTAGGCTTTCTTTATTTTGTTTTGAACTTTTTTTCTGATTTATCTTTTTCCAAAGAAGTGTTCAAGTATTTGCCTTCAATCTCACTAATTCTGTCTCCCATTGATTCAGTTCTGCTCCTTTGTCCATTCAATGTCTTATCTATTTCTGAAAATTTAGTATTAATTTTCTGTATTTCTGTGTGTAGATTTTGTATAATTTCTAATTTATTCTGTAATTTGTTCCTGTATTGTCTTTCAAAATGTTGTAGGGTTTTCCTCAATTTTGTCAGTGTTTTCCTTGATCTCTCTCTCAATTCATTAAAGATACCTAAATATAATTCTTTTGAATTCCTTATCAGGGTGTTTCAATTCTGTGTCTTTCTCAGGGATGTGTTTTGGGTCCATATCCTGGTCCCTTGTTTGTTCTGCTTTATCTTGCTTCCTTGCATGGACTGTGATGCTCTGTTTTCTCCAAGGCATTGTGACGTTTTTGTGTTAATTGGTGATTGTATGTTGGAGTGACTTGCCCACGATTTTAGCTTTCTTTGTTTTGTTTGTATGTTATCTATGCAAGCAGGGTACTGTGCTGTGCTCCTCTATTCACTAGTTGACAGCACTTGTACACTCACCACTTGTCTCTTTTCCTGTTGTCAGCCTCATGTATGTCCCTACCACCGACCTTGGCAAACAGAGCCTATTGTCAGGTCTGTGGATCCAAATAAGAAATCTATGACTTTAAAATCCAATATGGTTCCCACTTATAAAGATTCAAAATGCTGCATTCTTGGTCGCTTTAAATATTCAAAATGGCTGCTGTTTGTAAACATTCAAAATGGCTGCGGCCTTGCTCACTTCAGAAATCCAAAATGGCTGTCATGCGTAAACAATCAAAATGGGTGCACCATCCAGACAGTAGAAAGTCAACAGCTCAGGTTGTCCCCCTCCTTGCTATTTCCCTTCCTAGTCTTAGGCCACCAGCGCAGTTTTCCCTGCAGCCGTTGGTGACCAGGGCTGATCTTTTGGTCAATTATCAGTTCCCAACACCACTTGGAAATATTCAGGCTGTTGGTCCCATCAGAGTAGTTGACAGTCCACAACTCTGTTTCTCTACTCACTGTTTTCATTCAGGTTTTTCCACTAGTTGGTGCCTAATCCACTTCTGCATAGTTCCTTTCAAAACTCAGGGCTCCAGGATTATCTTCTGTATCTCTGTCAATTGATTTTTCTTTTCTTTGTTGAAGAGGGTCTGGGTCACTTGTCTGTCCTATTCTTCCATCTCACCAGAAGTCCCTGATC
>NW_006922205.1:750487-751419 GCF_000298275.1 Orycteropus afer afer
AAAACTCATGCCTGGTTTACAGATGGTTCTGCACGATATGCAGGCACCACTCAAAAGTGGACAGCAGCGGCACTGCAGCCCCTTTCTGGGACTTCGTTAAAATATAGTCATGAAGGGGAATCTTCCCAATAGGCAGAACTTCAAGCCATGCATATGGCTGTTCACTTTGCATGGAACAAGAAATGGCCAGATGTGGGATTATATACGGATTCATGTGCTGTGGCTAACAGCTTAGTTGGATGGTCTGGGACTTGGAAGGATCATGATTGTAAGTTTGGTGATAAGGATGTATGGGGAAGAGGTATGTGGAAAGATCTCTCTGAATGGGCCAAAGGAGTAAAGGTATTTGTGTCTCATGTGAATGCCCACCAAAAAGTGACCTCAGCAGAGGAGGTCTTTAACAATCAGGTGGATAGGTTGACACATTCAGTGGAAACCAGCTGTCCTTTTTCCCCAGCTACTCCTGTCATTGCTCAATGGGCTCATGAACAAAGTGGCCATGGTGGCAGAGATGCAGGCTATGCATGGGCTCAGCAACATGGACTCCTGCTTACCTAGGCTGATTTGGCTACCACCACTTCTGAGTGCTCAATCTGCCAACAGCAGAGACCAACACTGAGTCCACGATATGGAACCATTCCTCGGGTTGATCAGCCAGCAACATGGTGGCTGGTTGATTACATTGGACCACTTCCATCATGGAAAGGACAGCGTTTTGTTCTTACTGGAATAGATACTTATTCTGGATATGAATTTCCCTTCCCTGCATGCAATGCTTCTGCTAAAACTACCATCCATGGATTTACAGAATGCCTTATCCACCATCATGGTATCCCACACAGCATTGCTTCAGATCCAGGGACTCATTTCACAGCACATGAAGTGCGGCAGTGGGCTTATGCTCATGGAATTCACTGGTCTTACCATGTTCC
>NW_006922205.1:752649-775296 GCF_000298275.1 Orycteropus afer afer
GAACGATGGAATGACCTCTTAAAAATACAAATACTGTGCCAGCTAGGTGGCAATACCTTGAAGGGTTGGGGCAATGTTCTCCAGGAGGCTGTATATGCTCTAAACCAGCATCCAATATATGGTTCTGTTTCTCCAATAGTCAGGATTCACAGGTCAAGGAATCACGGGGTGGAAATAGGAGTGGTACCACTCACTATTACCCCTTGTGACCCACTCAAAAAATTTTTGCTTCCTGTCCCTGCTACCCTATGCTCTGTGGGTCTGGAGATCTTAGTCCCAAAGGGAGGAACACTCGCACCTGGAGACACAATACTGATTGCTTTGAACTGGAAATTAAGAATGCCACCCAGCCATTTTAGCTTCCTCATGCCTCTGGATCAACAGACAAAGAAGGGCATTACTGTGGTATCTAGTGTGATAGATCCTGACTACCAAGGGGAAATTGAGTTGCTTTACATAATGGAGGTAAAGAAGAATATGTCTGGAATACAGGAGATTCTTTAGGACGTCTCTTGGTACTACCATGCCCTGTGATTAAAGTCAATGGAAAATTATAGCAACCCAATTCTGATATGACTGCTAGTGGCCCAGACCCTTCAGGAATGAAAGTTTGGCCACCCCACCAGGCAAAGAACCACGATCAGCTGAGGTGCTTGCTGAGGGCAAGGGAAATACAGAATGGGTGGTGGAAGAAGGTAGTTTTGAATATCAGCTATGACCACATGACCAGCTGCAGAAATGAGGACTGTGATTGTTATATTTCTTCATTGTATATGTGCATCAAATATTTTTGTTTCCTTCTGCTATGAACTGTGAAATGTAAATAAGGTTAATGCATTTTGGTTGTATGTGTGTTTGCATATCATGTTAGGCACAAATATGACTCTATAATTGTCCTTATTTAGAGATTATATATGGTTAAGAAGATGTGTACAACTACCAAGTTGACAAGGGGTGGACTGTGATAGTTGGAGCTGTGTGTCAACTTGGCTGGACCCCAGTTCTGTGGTTGTTCCCATGATGGGATCGATGACTGTGTTCTGAGTGGCCAATCTGTTGAAGGGGAGTTTCCCTAAGGGTGTGGCCTGCTTCCAGGATGTGGTGTAGTATATTACTTAGTGTGACTTTTCTACCCATAAGTCTTTGTAAACTCCAAGGTGGGATTTGCTATGAGAACTGAGGAGCTCCTGATTGCTAAAGTTGTCCACCTGGAGTATATCTGTTGGGAGTGGCACAAAACAATAATCTGGGAGGTTCCTGCTCTCTCTCAGGTGCTTAGAGTTCTGATGCTATGATTGGCTAGTTTGACCACTCTGCCAGGCTCAAAAGGAGGTCTCCTAGAGGCAGAAATCTCTCTGACTGCTGGCTGAGGAAGACATACTGCTGAAAGAGACACATGCTCCTGAAAGAGACACATGCTGCTGGGAAAGAGATGCAAGAGACACACGTTGCTGAGTAAGACACCGAGGGACATGCACTGCTGGGGGAGAGACTATGAGAGACTTGGCTGAGAGATGGTGGGCTGGGAGAGAGATTGAGCGTTTTTCCTGAACTTGAATTGTAGCCTGGTGCTTCCCTAATAAACTCCATAATCTGTGAGTTCTGTGTGGCCACTGCAGTGAATTATCGAACCCAGGAGAGAGGTGGTGGGTGCTTTGGGAGGAATGGTTGGAGAAAGAGCTGGAGGGAGGCAGCATGTCTGGCCTGGCAGGAATAGGCCTTGGGCTATTGATGGTGATTCTGTCTTCCTCTTGCGGGATTAGAGGAGGTCAGAACATGTGGCCTCCTTGCTCTTTTTGCACAGGATATCCAGGGACATCCTGGGAAGAGAGACATTCTTCTGTGGATCAGGATTCTGTTGTGCTGCCTACAACTGTCTGTGAGTGAGCAGACCACCGTACGGCCTGGAGATCTTGGATTCATCACTCGTTGGAGTCAACATCCAGTGTACTGCCTGCCAGCCTTGACGTTCTCAGTCCCTGTAGTTGTGGAAGCTAGGAAAAGCCTCCAGCCTGAAGTTTGCTCCAGGAGCTTTGGACTTGCTGGCTTCTATACATTTGTGAGTCATTTTCCTAAGGTAAATTTCTCTCTCTCTTTATACATATATAAGCTTTACTGTTTTTTGTTTCTCTAGAGAACACAGTCTAACACACCATGTTAGAACGGTCTGCTCAATCTCACAATTGTCTTGACTTTCTCTCCACTTTTAAGTTCTGTGCCTACACTATTTGTTCCCTCTTTTTGGTATGTAATTGTCCTCTTTTACTAATTGATGTCTCTGGTTCCCTGTTTATAATCTTGTAAGCTTATTTCACTTTGGATACTTCTATAACTGAGTTGGTTTCTGGGTTATGTTATCATGTGTATTAACCATCAGTTGTTGCTTGCTGTTGTTGGTACTCTGTCCAAAGGATTCCATTTAGCATCTCTTGTAAGGTTGGTCTGGTTTTAACAAATTCCCTTCATTTCTCTTTATTTTGAAATGTCCTAATGTCACTATTATATTTGAGGGACAATTTTGCTGGGTAAGTAATTCTCAGTTGGAATTTTTTTTTCAGGGTTTTATATATAACATTCCATTGCTTCTCACTATCATGGTTTTTGTTGAGAACCAGGGCAACATTGTTGTCCTTTGTAGGTAACTTTTCGTTTTTCCTATGCTTCTTTCAGGATTCTTTCTTTGTCTTTGGTTTTGGTGAGTTTGATTATGACATGTTTCACTGATTTTTTTTGGGGGGTCTATCTTATTCAGGGTTCATTGAACGTGAATGGATATCTCCTCTTCTTTCATCTTATTAGGAAAATTCTCTTCCAACAAATCTTCGACAATTTTCTCTGGTTTTATGTGTCTTTTCCTGTTCTGGAATTCTAATCACATGTAAATTATTCCTCCTAATGGTATCCCACATAAATCTTAAGCTTTCTCTATTTTGGTTTGATCCTTTTTTCTGTTTGATTCATTAAAAAAACAGTATTGAGGTATTTGTATTCAATCTCATTAATTTCTTCCCTTAATTTAATTCTAATACTTGGCCCATTCAATGTGCTATCTATTTCAGTATTATTCTTCTGGATTTCTATTTGTTGTTTTTGTATTGTTTCTAATTTTCATTTATTTTGTCGATTGTTCTTGTACTGTTTTCCTAAATTGTTTTAGAGTTTTTTCTGTGTTTTCATTAATTTTGTCAGTGTTTTCCTTGATCTGCCTCTCAATCCACCGAAAGTACCTAAACATAATCTTTTGGAATTTCTTATCAGGCAGTTCCAATGCCCGTTCTCCTCAGGGAGGTTTTCTGGGTCTATATCCTAGTCCCTTATTTGTATGTACTACTTTCTCTTGCCTCTTTGTGTGGAATGGGATTGTTAGTTTTCTCTGAGACATTGTGATGTCACTGGATTTATATTTAATTGTTGATTGCATGTTGGTGTGCTTCGGCCCCAGATTCTTTTTCCTTCTTTTGTTTTGACATATCGAGTGAGCAGGTTACTATAGTCCTCTGTTCTCTAGTTGGCAGCAATTAGCCATCTCCACCCGTATCTTGGTGAGTGAGATAGGGAATGAGAGTGTGTGCACAGATCTCTGTTAGCTGTTTTTGAAGAACAGTTGAGGGTGAGTGGGGCTTGTACTGGCTGCCATCTATCATTTGTCAGTTGATGCATAAGCAAATGGTGGCCCTTACCCAGTGGCTGGGCCTGCAGGAGGTGCAGGTATAGTTGGGTTGGGTTGGCATGGTTGCTGTCTCCCACTTAATTATACATAAAAACAAACAAAATACCACTAATAAAATAAAAGCAAGAGAAGAAAAGACATAAACTTGTTAGTCATCAACCTCCAGTGTGGTTGCCCTTGCTGTCCTCAGCAAGTGGAGTCTATTCTTAGGTTGCTGCCCAGATCAGAATGCCACTTGTAAATATTCAAAATAGGCTGTGCCATCAGGACAGCTGGTAGTCCACTGCTCCAGTTGGCTCCTTATTCATTGCTTTCATTCAATTTCTTCTACTAGTTGTTTTTTAATCCACTTCATTATTCTTCCCTTCAAAGTCCACTGTTCCAGGATTTATCTTCTGTATCTATTTCAAGTGGTTTCTCATTCCTTTGTTGCAGAGGGTCTGTGTTGCTTGTCTGCCTATTCCACCATCTTGCCAGAAGTCTAGTTTCCCTTTCTTGAACCCTATAAAGTCTTTACCTGACCCATGTTTGGGGTTTCAGATATGAGCCCTGTCTCCTATCATTTACTTGCTAACAAATTATCCTTCTCTTTTCTCAAGTATTCAGTGTGTGCAACCTGATTTGGTTGTATCACACACCAGGCAGGGACTTCCTTTATTCCAGTATCATGACCAAATAAATGGTTGCTACAGAAACAGAAGTACAGAAACACCACTACAGCAGGCTATGTTAAGGCTGATTTAAAGTTGTGACTCAACAAGCAGTGGATATGCTCTTTCCCAGCAGGATTTACATTGGATCTAAGGCAAACTGGCCTTGAGGAATGTCCTAGTATGTGCTAGATTTTGCTTTGACCCTCCCTCTAGTCCACCTCTGATGCTGAGCTAGCTTACCAGAAAATGCTGCTAGGAATTCCAGGTCCTTTTCAGTGTGACTCTGTCAGACCAAAAGACAAGAGACTGAGTTGGGGGAGTTGAAAGGCAGATTTATTTTATTGGCCAAGGTAAGGAACAGCTAGGGGTGTATGCCTCCAAGACTGCTTGAAGAACAGGAACTAGCAGTGTTGCCTTATAAAGTATAGAAAGGAAATACATACAATTATGTCAACAATACAACCACTCATCTGTTAGTTTGTTGTACTGTGGTGGTTTGCATGTTTCTGTGAGACTGGAGACTATGCCACTGGTATTTCAAATACCAGCAGGGTGACCAATGGTGGACAGGTTTCAGGAGAACTTCCAGACTAAGACAGAGTCAGAAGAAGGAAGGGGCTGTCCACTTCTCAAAGAATTGGCCATGAAAGCCTTATGAATAGCAGTGAAACACAGTCTGATATGTCTCTGAAAAACTTTATGAATAGCCCTGAAACATTGTCTGATATAGTGTCAGAAGATGAGCCCCTCAGTTCAGAAGGCACTCAAAACATGATAGGGGAAGAGCTGCCTCCTCAAAGTAGAGTTGACCTTAATGATGTGGATGGAGTATATCTTTTGGGACCTCCATTTGCTGATGTGGCATGGCTCAAAATGTGAAGAAATAGCTGAAAATATCCATTAATAATCCAATGCATGTACAAAGTATGAATACAGGAAAATTTAAAGTTGTCAAAAATGAAATGGAATGCACAAAATTCAGTATCCTAGGCATTAGTGAGCTTAAATGGACTGGCTTTGGCTATACTGAATCAGACAATCATATGATCTACTATGCTGACAATGACAAATTGAAGAGGAATGCCATGACATTCATTGTCCCAAAGAATGTTTCAAAATTTGTCCTGAAGTATAATGCTGTCAATGATAGGATAATATCCATATGCCTAGAAGGAAGACCAGTTAATACTATTATTCAAATTTATGCACCGATCACTAAAGCCAAAGATAAGGAAATTGAAGATTTTTGTAATCAACTTCTGCAGTCTTAAATTGACCAAACATGCAATGAAGATGTGTTGATTATTACTTGTGATTGGAATGCAAAAGTTGGAAACAAAGAATCACCAGTTATTGGAAAATATGGTCTTGGTGATAGAAATGAAGACCGATGACTTATTCATTGCAAATACCTTTTTTTCAACAACATAAACAGCAGCTATACATGTGGATCTCACCAGATGGAATATATAGGAATTAGATAGAATAAATCCATGGAAAGAGGCGATGGAGAAGCTTATTATCTTCAGCCAAAATCAGGAGCTGACTGTGGAATAGACCATTAATTGCTCATATGCAAGTTCAAGTTGAAGCTGAAGACAATTGAAAGCAGTCCATGAGAGCCAAATTATGACCTTGATTATATTCCACCTGAATGTAGAGACCATGTGAAGAATAGATTAGACTCACTGAAAACCAATGACTACAAGCCAGACTAATTGTGGGATGACATCAAGAACAGCATACATGAAGAAAGCAGAAAGTCATTAAAAAGACAGGAAAGGAAGAAAATGGATGTAAGAAGAGACTCTGAAACTTGCTTTTGAAAAATTAAATGAATTAAAAGAAATGACAAGATAAAAGAGCTGAACAGGTTTCAAAGAGCAGCTCAAGAAAACATAATTATTATAATGAAATGTGCAGAAACCTGGAGTTAGTAAACCAAAAAGCTCAAGCTGAAAGAACTGAAGAAAAAAATTCAAGCCTGAAGTTGCAATATTGAAAGTTTCTATGGACAAAATATTGAATGATGCAAGAAGCACCAAAGGAAGATGGAAGGATCAAGCTCAATTGGAATAGCATACTACACCTACATAAAAACACTGTTCTACAGCCTACTTTGGCAAGTAGTGAGTAGGATCTTAAAAGCTTGCAAGCAGCCATCTAGATACAATGATGGGTCTCTCCTTGTCCAGAGCAAAGAAGAATGAAGAAAACCAAAGACACATGGAAACAATTAGTCCAAGGGACTGGTATACCATGCAATCTTCAGCCTGCATGACTATGAGACCAGAAGAACTAGATGGTACCTGGCTACCACTGTCAACCATGGAGGGCGATCTATGTAGGAGATCCTGGATAGAGAGGAGAACACTGTGGAACAAAACTCAAAATCATACAAAAAAAAAAAAAAAAAAAGACCAGGTTTGCTGGTCTGATAGAGCCCAGTGGAACCACTGGCACTCTGGCCCCTAGCTGCCCTTCAGGTCTGGAATTGAAACCACTCCTGTGGCTTCCACCCAAACAAAAGACAGGCATATAAGCTGAATTAGGTAGATACACTCCTTGGAGAGATCAATCATGGGAGAAGAGAAAGGCTGTGTATGCACAAGGAGACAGCTCAGGGGGCAGGAGTGCATGAGAGGGAAAGACACAGGGAAGTGTTAACTGTGGGGAGGAAGTAGGAAGAGAGCTGTTGTACTGGAAGAAAATGAATGTCAGAAGAGACAAAGTGCATGTAAACTGTTGTTATGGAAAATGAATTTGCTCTGTAAACTTTCACCCAAATCACAATTTAAAAAAAAGGAAGAAGAAGATGGAAGGAATACAGAGTCACTATACAAAAAAGAATTGGTTGATGTTCATCTATTTCAGGAGATGGCATATGATCAAGAACCAATAGTGTTGAAGGAAAAAGTCCAAGCTGTACTGAAGGAATTGGTGAAAAACAAAGCTCCAGGAATTGATGGAATACCCTCTGAGATGTTTAAACAAACAGATGACCCACTGGAGGCACTTACTTGTCTATGCCAAGAAATTTGGAAGACGGCTACCTACCCATTCAACTGAAAGAGATCCATATTTGTACCCATTGCAAAGAACAGCCACCCAACAGAATGTGGAAATTATCTAACAATATCATTAATATCACAAGTAAGGGAAATCATGTTGAAAGTATTTAAAAAATGACTGTAGGGAATTCCCAGAAATGCAAGCTAGATTCAGAAGAGGATGAGGAACAAGGAACATCACTGCTGATGTCAGATGGATTTTGTCTGAAAGCAAAGAATGCCAGGGGGATATTTATTTGTGTTTTATTGGCTATGCAAAAGCATTTAACTGTGTGGATCATAACAAATGATAGATAACATTGAGAAGAATGGGAATTCCGGAACACTTAACTGTGCTTGTGTGGAACCTGTACATAGACCACGAGGCTGCCATTTGAACAGAACAAGGGGACACTGCATGACCTTCTAAAGTGTTGAAGAGCAAAGATGTCTCTGAAGACTAAGGTGCACCTAACCCAAGCCATGGTATTTTCAATAGCCTCATATGCATGTGAAAGCTGGACAATGAATAAGGAAGAACAAACAAGAGTTAACACTTGAGTTGTGGTGTTGGTGAAGAATACTCTAAATACCATGGCTTGCCAGAAGAACGAGCAAATCTGTCCTGGATGAAGTGCAGCCAGAATATTATGTGGAAGTGACAATGGCCAGACTTCATCTCACCTACTTTGATCATAGTGTCAGAAGTGACCATTCCCTGGAGAAGGATATTACACTTGGTAACTCCTCGGAAGGAAGGTTGGGCAATCCTACTTCCATAGTGATACTGCCTCGGAAACCCAAGGAGGGGTCGCTATGAGTCGGGTACGACTCGACAGCACACAACAACAATGACAACAACAAAGTGGAGGGTCAGTGAAAAAAGGGAAGACCCTCAATAAGATGGACTGACACAGTGACTACAACAATAGGCTCAGATATAACAAAGATTGTGAGGCCGGCACATGACCAAACAGTGTTTCATTCTACTGTACATAGGTCACTGCGAGTCAGAGCTGACTCGACAGCACCTAACAACAACAATGACGTCAGCAATCATGGGTATACATACTACACTGGTGCATTTAGACAAACATGGACTGTCATACATTACATGTTTTAAAATGGCAAATATAACTCCACCTTGTGTGGAGAAGTTAATATGTACAAGGCAGTTGTTGAAGCAGATTGCTTTAGTATACCAGGATAGTGACCAACCCAGTTAGAAGTGCTTTAGTCCAGGATTTTTCAGGTAGTCAGGTAGGTATGCCTCAGCATTTGCACTAGATTGAGTGAGCAGTGAAATTAACCAATTTGTAATCTGGGCCTGCCCGTGTCAACACTTGCCCAGGTTTTTCTAAGCCTGGGAGGGTTTCCCAAGTGCCCCTTGCAACACTGCATTCAGGATTATTTCCTGAGCCCCTTACTCATTAGGCACTTGAATTCAGAAATGAGGGGGAAGATCCCTACTGTCAAAGGGTCCAGGGATGGGTGGAAGGAATGCACAGGAGCCTTGGGCCTGTGTGAGGGATGAGGGCCACTGCAGAAGCCCAGCTTGCTGTGGGATAGAGCACCTGAGAACATGCTATTTGGAGCACAAGGAATTTTGTGTTCATTCTTAAACTTCTGAGAATCTTCTACTTCTCTCAAGCTCCCAACACAGTGCTAGTCACTATCTCATGGTGCCCCTCAAGCTTTATGCAGGGACTTCATGTGGCCCTTTTTTGGAGACTGACTCCTCAAAGAATCTTGATAGCTTCTTCTTCCCAGAAACCAACTTGGCCCTAGTTGGTTGGCCTAGACTTGGCCCTTGTCCTAGGGGAAAATTAACACAAAATTATAGCAGTGAAGAAAAGAGATTTTTATTCGGCATATGTAGCAAACTTGACAGCACCTAACAAGAACAACAACATGCAGCAAAGGAAAACAAAGGTGGGTCTTCAAATCTAAGGAATATTACAAAATCAATAGCATATATGAAAATTACAAATCAATGAAAGCTTTATCTTTCCATAGATATGCTAAAATTATTCAATCACTGTGATTGTTTCTTTCAATCAATTAATAATACAATTTTTCAGTAATAGTCAGAACATTCTCCATTCATTGGTCAAATAACCCAAAACAGGAAAAAGATAAAGTGGTGTCCCTTATCAAAATAACTTCATTCTAAAAAGATATCCCTATGCAAGTTCCTTAGTTCTTTTGTGTAGGCCCCTTTCTGTATTCTGTCATAGGTGTAAAGAGACTCCAGATTCAAACAGGTTCAATAGAGATATTTTTGTTTAAGCCTTAGACAGCACAAAGACAAAACAGAAAATCATTCAGGATGAGGGAAACTGTGAGCATGTGCACAGTACAGAAAGCTGAATGGAGTCTGCTGAGTCCTGGTCATGGGGCTAATTATATATGATTGAAAAAAAGGGAATCATCACAAAATCATGATTGGTGGCAGACAGAGTCATCACTGTTGCAGGCAGGACTACAGAAGTGGGGAAGGGACCATGATTGGGTACATACATAATTGAAGATAGAAAAGGCTTACAGGATTGGTTCTGGGCCTTGACTACCTGGCCAGGTAGTGCTCTGGATATGATTCAAGACCATGCGGAATGAGTCATAGCCACAAGGTGACTACAATACAATAACAGGACCCCAACTTTAATTTAAATTAGAAAAGAACACACTCATGCTATTTCCCTAGTTCTTTGTGTGAGTATAATCTACTTTCAACCATACTCTTCCTGAGTGTAAATTGCCCTTCTCTAGGTTTGTCCTAAAATTTGTCAATGCATGGTCACAATGCTGGTTTAATGGTCAGAAAGAGTTCAAATGGCATCTGAAACTATGTCAAGCCTCAAAATGGAGTTAGCCCTACCACTGTAGACCACCACAGCCTTCCACAAACCAAGTGCTTTAGAATTTAAGCTGTAATACAACTCAACTTTATCTACTCTTACTGAGATCAACTTGCCCCTCCCTGGGTGTTCCCAGAATAATCATGGCCACATGGGTGTGTCAAGGTCAGAAATGTTGAGGAAGTAACATAAGGAATTGAAAATGGTGTATAAACTTAGGCCAGGAGTCTGGTAGTGTAGTGCCTAAGGCACTTGACTGCTAACCAGAAGGCTGGCGGTTCAAACCCACCAGCCACTACTCAGAAGGAAGGTTGGGCAATCTACTTCTGTAGTGTACTTCTGTAGCCTTGGAAACACAAGGAGTGGTCGCTATGAGTCGGGTCCGACTCAATGGCACCTAACAACAACAACAACATAAACTTAGGTCAAGGCTCAAGATGGCAGGCATTAGGGTTTCAACTGTAGGCCATAGCCTTCCACAAATCAAATGCCTTTAGATGTTAGGATCTAACACATCCTTTAATCCTGTGTGCTCTCCTGACTGATACTCTATCAGCATGCTCATTGCTTTGTTTGTAGCTACCCTTACAATCTCCACAGCTAGGCTTAAGATAGAAATGTGGTTTTGCAGTTGCTCACTGAGCAGTTAGCTAAGCATTAGCTTTTTGCTTGTGCTGACAGATACTAGCAATGGAGATGATAGTAAGTAAGAAGTAGGGAACATCCTCACAGGGGGCCAGACCAGACAAAAGATACATCTGTATAATGCAGGCAAATTTCTCAGCTAGGTCAGGCAGAGCTGGGATGCTGAGTGGTACTTGCACACGGAGGATGGACAGCCTATGTTAGGACAGGGATTTGAGCAGTATCTTAGCCAAAGACATCCACAAAGCGGTTAATAACTAAAGCAGGTGAACTGAAGAATGTTCCTCAGATGAAAAGTTTTTAGTGGATCTGGCCTTGAGGGAATTCAGGAGGCACACACACAACCTAGGAAGATGAAGGCACTTAATGAGGAATTAAAAGTTGAAAAAGATCCTAAAACATATGAGGAAGAGTTTGAATTTGCATCACCCAGCAATTGAAAGTGCCTGGCTGATCCCCAACTAGGAAATGGAGAACACAGGGGGAAAATCCAAGGATAAATGAACAGACCTTGATGGGTCAGATGGGGAAGGTGAGTAAGTGTCCGGGAGTTAAATGCAAGCTGGCTTCCATGAAACAAGCCAGAAGTGCCTGGTGGGAAGGAATAAGGTGGGAAGGTATCAGGAATAGTCCAGGGAAGATATGATTGGAAATGGCAAACAGACTTGCCCTGGAAAGGGTGTAGCTGTGCATATTATTCACTCAGCCAGGGCTAATGGCAACCCCATGCCTGCAGACATGGCTCCAGGTGTAGTGTGCTGTGCACTTTTCTGTTACAATGATCAGGGCCACCACCCTTGCCCAAATTGTGTCTACCAGTCTGAGCTGCCCTCATAGTCCTTGTTTAGGTGAGATAGTCAGGGAAGGTCTCACATAGTAGCGGTTCTCAAGTGTAGTCCACAAACTTTGTAGACCTGAGGCCCTTTCAAGGGGGGGTGAGTGAGTGTCATAGTTATCTAGTGCTGCTGTAATAGAAATACCACATGTAGGTGGTTTTAGCAAACAAATTTATTTTTTCACTATTTAGGAGGTTAGAAGTTTGAATTCAGGGCAACCGCTCCAGGAAAAATCTTTCTCTATCTGTCGGTTTTGGGCGAAAGTCAGTTTGTTTCCTGGTTCCATGTGGCATGGCATCAGTCTTCCCCCATTTCTGTTTCTCTCACTTGCTTGTCTAATTTGTTTTATATCTCAAAAGAGATTGACTCAAGATATACCCTACACTAATCCTGTCTCATTAATATAACAAAGAAAACTCATTCCCAAATGGGATTATAACTACAGGTATATAGACTAGACTTTATAACCCTTATTTTGGGGTGACACAATTCAATCCATAACAGTGAGGTCAAAACTATTTTCAAAATAATACCTTACTTACCTTTTGCTCTGCGTGTTCATTTGTACTGATAATGATAAATGGTGACAAACCTACTGGCACCTGCCAAACAGCAAACTGGAGCTTCTGTTAAAATTAAAGCAAAGAGTGTATTAAAGGAACAAGGAGATCAGAATCAGGCAGCACTTCCTAAGGATTCACCACAGTACTCTGGCAAAGGGAATTTTTCACAGAGCTTAAATACAGAAAATTCAGGAACTTACAAGAAAAAAAATCTGATTGATTGACATTTACAAAATTATGCTTTAACATACACAAGATAATGGCAAGATCCCTTAAACACGATTTTGCTAATCATAATGCTTGAGTCATTTAACAGTTTAATCTACAGATATTTCAAGGGCCAGCTGTGAGTGAATGTTGTACCTGGGAAAATGCTGTAAGAAAAGTGGGAAGAAAGGGAACCTGCAGGCTTCCTGTGGTATACTGGCTATCTGACTTTTGAAAGTCAGCTCAGAACAAGCAGTAAACAGCAAAAATGTTGTCCATCCTGTATCTTTGGCAGAAGCCTCTCCTATGCCAAGCACTTAGGTCTTTTGAGGTCCTTCACAATCCTCACTTCTGATCAAAAATTTCTATAGAAATTTGCTGATTACTATTTTTTTTTTTAATTTTAAAAGCTTGTTTTACATTCAACATAATGCGTACAATTAGTTTCATTTCTCATTCGCCTTGTCCAACCCTAACCCAGTCACCTCCCCTCCCTACCCTGTGACCTTCCCCCTATGACTCTCATATTTATGCGCTCCTATTAGTCCTGCATTTCCTCAGTTTGAATGTTGGTCCTCTGGTGTCCCATAGTCTATTGCTCTATGGGATGTATTACCATTGAATGTGTGGATGTGGCATCATGGGTTGAGTGGTGTGGGTGTACATCTTGTTAACTATTGGGCTGAGAGCCCGCCCCTGGGGGTGAGTTTTATTCCAGGCTCAGAATGTATTCCAGTGCCATAGTACTGGGAATCTCACCAGATTTCATCTGACCAGTGATTCTGATCATTATTGAGATTTTGGAATTTTGTTCCACCTTTTCCCTCCCACTCTATCTGGGATCTCCAGATTTGATCCTTTCCTGAGTGTTTGGCATCAGTAGCCAGGCACCATCTAGTTCTGGTCTCGAGGTCCATTGTGTCCTAGGGCTGGTTGCTTCTAAATGCTCCCCCTTTTTTTTCGTTCTTCTTCACTTCTGTGCTAGGAGACCATTAGCTGCATCTTAGATGGCCGCTTGAAAGCTTTTAAGACCCCAGTCACTACTCACCAATGTAGGATGTGGAGCAATGCTTTTATGAATTTTATTGTGCCAATTGAGTCTGGTGTTCCCTAGTAACTGGATGGATCTCTCTCCCATAGTGTAGGGATGTCTCTGAGGGATTACTCTGTGTCTGTCTTCTATTGTTCCTGTAAGGACTGCAGGTATTTTGTATCACTGGTGTCTGTGCAAGATTAGCCTCAGCTGAATCTATCCTTGGTCTAGAGTGTACTTCTATTCACTGACCCCATCTGATCATCTCAGGTGTTTATGTGTTTATCTGTATAGTCTAGTGTTTGGTGTTAATGAAACTGAGTAAAGTAAAAACTATTTCCCTCACCCTGGCACCTGATAAGTAAACTAAATTACACCCAACTATTTTCCCACCCGGACAGATGAGTCTTCAGTTCCTTAAAGAACTGAATGGAAACATTCCCTTCTGCAGATGATAGACTTGCTAAAAGTATTTTAGAAACAACTTGTAAATTAACTCTGGCCCACAGACATAAGGGAACAAAAGTTAATTGCTGATCCTCTCCCCTCTGCCCAAGCCCCTATCAGCTGATCACAAGAAACAAGAAACTGGTGACTCATTTCACGTTCATGCCCCAAATTCCTCAACCTTTTGTGAATATGCACAACCCCCTCTCTTGAAACCTACAAAAACTGTGTTTCATAGCATCTGGGGGAGTTTAGATCTGGGTACAAACTACCCCTAACTCCTTGCACTACTGCTTTGCAATAAATAATTTTCTCTCCTCTCAATCTTGGTGTGTAATTGTTTTGGCCTGACTGCACACCAGGCAGGGACCTGCGTTTGGTATAATAACAATTTGGCACCCCAGATGGGACCGAGGGTCTCTGGCCCTCTGCCTGGAGCACGAGAACCCTCAGACAGTGGAAGCGGAACGGACTCCTGATGGCCCTTGTGCGCACTCAGACACTGTTTTGTCTGAAGGTAGGAGAGGGGTGCTGGGTCTGTGACCATCCTCTGCCTCTAGGCACTTTCAAGAGAAGAGAAAATTTTTCTGGGTTTAAAGATGTCTACTGGTGAGTATAGATTAAATTCTGGTCTGGCTTCTAGTTGCTTGGGAAGTTGAAATTTTGGCTAATAAGCCTAATTAAGATAATTCCACAACTAAAGCACTCTTAATAATCTATACTCTTGTCTGGTTTGGCTTCTAGCTAATTGGAAGGTTGAAATTTTGGTTGGTAACCTTAATAACACACCTTCATGGCTGAAGCACTCTTAAGCTAGCTTTAAGCTTATAGGGAGGTTGAAATTTTGGTCCTTAAGGGTAACTTGAAATTAAGATCACCTCCATAGCTAAAGCATCATCGTTCTGATCAGATCTGGTTTTGGTTTGGTTTGAGTGTGGGTTTACTGGAGCCCACTTATTTCTTGGGGATCCTTTTCCTTAATCTGTTATGTGTGGATGAGAGTGTGGGTGCATGGTGACCCAGGTGCCTTTTAGTCTGGTCTGATTTTGGTTTGGTTTGAGTGTGGGTAAATAATAAAATTTTAAGTGGCGACCCAGGTGTCTTTTAATCATAATCTCTCTGCAGCCCACGTGTTTCTTAGGAATCCTTTACTTTGAATTCTGGTCTGGCTCTGCTTGATTTGTTTGTGTGAGAAAGAGAGTGTGTGTGTGCGTGCCACCAGTGCAACAGTCTTGAGTGGATGTAAGTGTGACTGGAAATGGGTAACAAAAGCTCTGTACCAGAATGTAGCCCCCTTAGTTGTATTCTGAAAAACCGGGCTCATTTTGGCTTTGAGCGTATAAAGAGAAAAAAAAAAAAACGTATTTTTCTGTAACACTGTCTGGCCACAATACCAACTTGAGTCTGGGGATAGATGGCCAGAGAATGGGAGTCTAAACTATGATATCATTATGCAATTAGATCTATTTTTCAAGAAGGATCAAAAATGGGAAGAATTGATCTATTTGGAGCTTTTCATGGCCCTGTTTCAAAACAAGGGTTTACAGAAACAGTGTGGGGTGATGGTTGTATGACCTAAAGGGAAAGTGGATTTTAAAGGTGTCCTTCAGGACTCTGAAGACCCTTACCCTGAGTCCATTCCTCTCCCATCTGCTCCTCCACCATACCTCCTGGAGTCAAAAAACAATTCACCTATGACTCCACCACCTAAGTCTAAAAGAATTTTGAATTCTGAATCCCTTAAAACTCCAGTGGTGTTATATCCCCCCTTTACCTGATAGCACCCCAGAAGCCACTCAGAAAATGGGTATCCCTCAGGAGATGGTCTCCCCAGCACACACTCAGAGTGGTGTAAATTTTGGCCAGGGGTATAAGCCAGACCCATCAGGGCAATATCCATTACAACAGGTTCCAGCCAATTTAGATCATGAAGGAAATCCTGGAGGTTTTGTTTGGACTCACGTGCCATTCACCATGGCTGATTTACTAAATTGGAAAAATACGATGCCCACTTACAGGGAAAATCCAAAACGGGTAGAAACCTTAATAACCTCCCTATTTTCAGTTCATTGTCCTAATTGGGCTGCCATTAATATGTTATTAACTACCTTACTCACCCCTGAAGAGAGGTGAATGGTGTTGGGCCCAGGTAATGAAGGAGTTGTTCGGCGCGAGGAATTTGCCAACACACGACAATGCAAGTGCAAGAAGGAGAGTTTATTAGCTAGCTCCAGCTAGGGTCCCTGCTCTCACCGACCCAGTGGCTTGAGCAAAAGACCTCGTGCTCCGTTACTATCACATTTGTATAGGAAAATATAGGGTGGAGTAGCACCAGGGCAAAAGGGTACAGATGATTGGTTGTTGCTAAGGGGTATAGGGCAGGGATCTGAGATGTTGGGGGACGTGTTGGAATCCCCCAGCTCCAAAGTCCACTTAGGGAATTATTATCTAGGGGGGATGCAGAGCCCTGATACGTGGGATACTTCAGGAGCCAGGTAAATCTCTGATACGTGCTGAATCCGGAGGAAATCTCTGATACCTGCTGAGTCCGGAGAGTAGATAAAAGCCCTGAGGCATGGGGAGTGTTTAGAATCCCCAACATTAAAAGACTTGTTAGAATTCCCAATACCAAAAGGCTTCTGGTTAAAGATTTCCCTGAAGGCTATTAGGACTCAGGCCTCACATTTCCCCCTTTTTTGTTATGCATAAGAGGAATCATTCTCTTGTATTACAGGAGATAAAGACTGATATTGGTGGCTCAGGACCATAAGTTACACAGTATTAATTTGATCTTTTACAAAGTTGACTAATCTGTTTAAAACACAAGGACTAACCATCAGTAAAACTAGTCTCATAATGACTGGTTTTGCGAGAGCAGACAACAGAAATGTTAGTTAAGGAGAGGAATTAAACTAATTTTTATGCTATCTTTGGTTTTGGGCACATTTTCTTTCGGGGGCATGTGTCTCTTTCAGCAGTAAGTTTCCTTTAAGTAGAGAGAGTTCTGCTTCTATGAGGCTTCTTTTTGAGCTCAGAAGGGTGGTAAAACTAGTTAATTACAGCATCAGAACTCTAAGCACCTGAGAGAGTAGACACTTCTCAGAACATTGTTTTGCGCTACTCCTAACAGAAATTTTCTCCAGGCGGACAATTTTAATAATCAAGAGTTCCTCAGTTGCTTATAGAAAATTTCACTTTGGAGTTTATAAAGACTTATGGGTGGTAAAGTTACACTAAGTAATTTACTACACTGCAGGCTACCCCCTGGTTTTTCTAGCTATTATTTCTCTTATACTTAAAAAATTTACATCCCTTTCACCATCAGTTTAAGAATAACCACACCTATGGAAATGTGTAAGCCAGCTACTTCATGCTTTTATCTCCCCCCATTTTAATTAGTTAATTTCTAATTTGCCCATCCCTATCAGGCCAGTACTCTGAGGAAGTGTGATCCTTTTTCTCTGGAGAATCTTCTGTTCTGCTTGGAAACTTCAGGCATGTGGATCCATAAACAAGCAAAGTCCAGCTCAGTACAAGCTATTAAATTGCAGCAACTTAACACCATCTGTGTCAATTATCTTCTTCTCCATTTGGTCAGGTTCTGGTCAGCTCGACTCTAGCTATCCCAGCTAGGTCATGGGAGTTACATTCTTCCCTTCACTTCAGACCAGCTAGCACCTTCTGTCACATCTTCAGTCCTCAGGGACTATTTCAATGCTCGTAGGCTCACAATTCATTGCACTTCAGACCTGCTAGCCCTTCCTCTTATCTCCAGCTCCTGGGCTTTCCCCACGCAGGTAGGACAGGTCCAGCTGGGTGAAGTGCACAAAGTGCTGGTTTAACTTGATGAACTTGAGGTGTTGGTCAAAGAACTGCTCATGGCTGACACCCTTTGCGGCTAAAGGTTATCGTTCTTGAGATTTCAGGCTGCACACAGGCCTGTCCCTGTCGTTGCTCTGGCCTGCGTATCCAATCATCCCAGAAGGCCTTGGGCCACTTGGGCTCCAATTCATCCCAGAGCTTAGCCAAGAGTAGCCAGCCCAGGCTAGGGAAAAAGTCTGTGCGGTAGAGAAGTTCAGGTTTGTTAGAGTCCACCATCTGTTCTTTGTTATTGTTATTCCAGGCAGACACACACCAGAGTGAGGGGTCAGCCCTCAGCATTGGGTAGGTGGCCTGAAAGTACTCAAAGAAATCTGGTGCTACCTCCAGGTCATCTTCGACGACCACAGCTGCTGAGAATTTGAACCTGTGGAAGATTTGGCCCAGAGTCCAGCAGTAATGCTGCGTAATTTTATAATTGCTCTGGAATTTGTGGTGGTCGGGCGACACAGTAACGTTGCTCAGGTCAGGTTGCAGGGTGTGCGTGATGGCGCTGCTATAGGAGGCAATGACCTGGGCTGTCTCCTCATGCCCACAGTCCTGGTTGACAATGATGGGGTACAGGCCCATGCGGTGGGGCAGGGGGCCCACAGTGGGCACTCTCAACCGCTGCCTCCACTGAGCATGGTGCTCCCTAACCTGCTGCAACAATCCCTGCTGACGTTCCAACTCCACTTCAGTGTCCTGGGCTAGGCGGATCACCTCATGGGTGAGGCTGGCGGGGTCATCATCAAGAGAACTGTCTGAGGGAGGCCTGCCAGGTGCTGGGCGTGTCCAGAAGAAGAGACGGAGCAGGGCATTCCAGGCCACAAAGAGGATAGTGCCCCACAGCACAATCCCTGCAGACTGCTTCTTTAGCATCCTGGTCTTAGGTTAAAGAGTATTAAATTCAGCTCGTTTTTTTTCTGTGCTGCACTTCCCCCATTTCTACTCAGGTGGATCTAGGTGGTTACAAGCAAGTAACATACAAGTTTACTATTCACTGGTTTCCTTTAACTTTCAGTTCTGGGAGGGTTTTTTTCTCATGGACCATGACTTTTCTGCTTTGATGGACCCAAAGCTTATCTGCTTGCTTGAAATGCAAAAAGTTAAACAGTCATTTTTTTTCCTCTTCAGGTCTTCTCTTCACATGTAAATCTTCCCTTCTCTCAGCAGTACTGGGTGGGGCTCAGGTTTTCTACTTAAGTTTCTATATGGGTTCTACAGGGTTTAAAACAAAAGTTTGTGTTTCTTCCGGGCAAATTCTATTTCCCCTTCTATTATATCCAATTAAGTATTGGCTGAAGGCGGACTTACACACTTTTAATCATATAATTCATTTATGCAGAGAAATCATTTGTAATGATCTATTTATAATCTTTTCCAATTTTCATTTCTACTGGCTAAATGTTTCATGTAAAAGTTAACATTTACTTGAACTCATTACTGCTAGAAACCTGTTATGACATAGGTTTTGTTTTTTTTTTAGTTCATACCACTTAAGTCCTCTTAAGTACTATGATTTTACTGTTACTTTAATAGAAAGTATATCATTAATGTAACATTTTGCAGTGAAAGATTCACCATTCTTTTTTTTTTCCATCTTATGAATAAATTTACTAAAACTGATATAAAGTTATTAAAGTTTCAATGTACTTCATGGTTTCTTTACACTTACTATTTGCGGGTATTAACACTGAGGTAAATAAAGTTTACTCTCTCTCAACTTTTCTATAACTTAATACACATTTTTCAGATTTAACTTTAACTATCTTTTATGTTCTGGGATGACTAGATATTCTGCTCTAAGACAAAACTACTCTTGCCTCCCCCTCTCTGGAAAAAAAAAACAACAAACTTAGTACCAATTATTTCACATTCCCTCTTGCTTTTCAGGCCATGCTAAAACTTTTAACCCAGTTCTTCAGGTGGTTTCGTTCAGTAGTTTGAATTAGACTAAGTTACTTTATGTGTGTTCACTACCCCAAAATGCTATATTTTAATAATTACGATTTTCTTAATTGGCTCAAAAGCTCTATGGAGTACATTTAGATAAACACATAATCCTAAACACATAATTCTTTTAAAGATATTCCAGGTTCATCTTTTCACTTTGATTACTATCTCATTCTATGTAAATGGCCTCGGCCTTTGGCTGGGCGTAACTAAAAGCTCTAGCTTCTGGATTAATTACTTACAAGTAACACTAAAGAAAGTAACCATTTAAGAATTTAAAATTTCATTTCTTAGGCCCTTTCTTTTCTTTTACAAAGTCTGGTGTTCTTAAGTCTCTACAAGGCCCAATATTATAAGTTTGTAAATTATTTTAACAAATCCTGACTAAAAGAATATACTTTACAGAGAGCTTAGAAGCATGGTTCATTAGGTAATCTGGTTATATATATGTTTTTTTTTTTTTTTTTCCCAAACAGTTTTATGTTCTAGAAAAAATGAGAAATAGACTTTACTTCCCCGACTTTCAGTATTTTTTGGGTGAAATTAAACAAGTAAAATAATCATTAAGTGCTTCCAGTTATTAAAACAAAACAGTGCTATCAACGGTGCCCACGAAAGTGCCAAGTGACTGAACACTAGTTCACGGCATCCCTGCCCCTGAACTCCAGGTGTACTCGGCTGATTTTGTTAGCTAGAACTCTGGCTCAGCCACAGGGCACCCCCAGTCCAGGAGATCCCAGGCTTGTCTTAGCAGTGCTCATAATCTTTGGAAGGAGTAAGAACTAGAATGGACTCTAACGAGATGGAAAACAAGGTAAAGCTGAGAAGGAACAATCTGCTTCCAAGATACTCAGAGGTTTCTACTATTCACTCAGCTAATACATCAGTGCACGCACACACACGTATACATATTTAGTTAATATATCAAAATGACTTAGAAACAAATATTCTAGTTTTCTAATATTTCAAAGTAAAATTTTAAACTTTATAAAACTTTTTGTTGTGTATTATACTTTAAAGATTTAAGTTAAAACTAAAAGATTCGAGAAGAGACACAGTATGTTCAATTGTACCTCTCATGCATCCTCTTGTTAAAGGTTTCATTTAAAATCATGTTAACACCAGCTTGAACTCCCTGGTTTCTAAGTTGTTGTTATGTGCCGTGGAGTCAGCCCCGACTCATAGCGACCCCTCCTTGGGTTTCTGAGGCAGTATCATTACGGAAGTAGGATTGCCCAACCTTCCTTCCAATGAGTGGCTGGTGGGTTGAACCGCCAGCCGTCTGGTTAGCAGGCAAGTGTCTTAGCCACTATGCTACCAGAGCTCCCCCGGTTTCTATAGAGAGCTTATACAGAGCTTATTATCTCCCAAAACAGTTTTCTGGGCTTCCATCTGGATTTTTTTCACATTCCTCAGTGGTGAACAAAAGCTGGAGGAGTTTGTTGACAATCCTCTCAGGTATGCTGATGAGTAGCTAAATCCTGAGCTTGGGGCAACGCACTCTCTGCAGCTGCAATACCTGCTGAAGGGGTTTGGTAAGGTGGGGGGAAAAGGAGCTCTTCCTCTGTCCCCCCCTGGAATACTGAGTGGGTCGATGCTGAAGGTTTAATTTCAGGTTCCTTCTTCCGGGCAGTATAAGGTTGCACTGCCAGGACCGGTTTAGGAGCCTGCTTAGGAAAAGAAAGAGGTAGCAATGGCTTTAACCAGGGAGGTGTATTTTCCACTAAATCTTGCTATGTGATAATATATGACCTCTGATCTGGGTCTCCCCAGCTGGACCGGAACACAATTTCTTTCACTCTTAAAATAATTTGAAGATGGAACATTCCTTCGGCTGGCTATCCCATGTTGAATGTGGGCTATTCTGAGCTACACAATGTTACAAATTTTTTCTTTTTTTTTTTCTTTCCACATTTAAATTCTGTGCTCTTTGCTTAACTTCTTTAAAGTTACCAGTCAAAAGGGAAGGGGGAGTCGTCATAGTCTGTCCCATTTCGTCTGTCCACCAAATCACAAACACTGACAAACAACAAATAGACACACAAAAGGACGAACAAAGAATGCTTCCCACAAACTGGAAGCAAAACTGAAAGCTGGATGACGGTTTCATGCTGAGCTGCGGGAGCAACCGGCTTCGCTTCTATACCAATTCAGAATTCCAGATTGGAGGGCTTCCACTTCCTCTTTTCTTGAAGAGGTTCTGGGACGTTTCCCAGATCCTCTGGCTGACAGCCTGCTCGAGTGTCCCCCTTAGGCTAAAGTCATCTTTACAGAAAATGGGCTCCAGGTATTACACAAAGAACTTAAACAAACAACAAACATTTAAACACTTACCAGCTGGCTGCAATCCCCTGGTTCGGAAGTCCTGGGGTATTTGGGGGATTCCGGGACCTCTCGCACTCCAAGCGAGAGTTATACCCCTAAGTTAACGAGCCACCTTCTAGATCTATCAGATCGGGGTTAGTTTGGGAATTAGACAGAACTGGTGGAATGGCTTCCCGGGACTCCGGTTGTCTCGGTTTCTCCTTTTTGCTAGTCCCGAGTGAGGAAGTTAATACCTTGACGGAGAGATTCGGAAGAAAAAGTTTTAGCTATGGGGGAGGGGTAGTCACCATATCTTGCTACACTAAAATGTGAGGAAATTGGTCCCGGTGACCATGGGGGCCTGGAACTTGGACTCGGTCAAATACGGCTGTGCAGTGTAGTAAATTACTTAGTATGGCTTTTCTACCCATAAGTCATTGTAAACTCAGTGGTGGAATGAGCAACTGAGGAGCTGATTGTAAATGTTATCCAAGTGGAGTATTTCTGTTGGGCGTGGCACAATATAATGTTCTGGGAGGTGCCCACTCTCTCTCAGGTGCTTAGAGT
>NW_006922205.1:782906-791463 GCF_000298275.1 Orycteropus afer afer
TGGGTTACTGCTGGTAATCCTGCCTTCCCCTTGTAGGGTTAGAGGAGGTCAGAACATGTGGCCTCCTTGTCGTTTTTGCAGGCTGCAATCACCTTTCCATCCAGTGAGCCCTCCGGAGGCCACCCCACCTTAAGAGAGGGTCATTCTGAAGAGCAAAAAGTTACTAGTTTATTTCTCTTAATTATCACAGACAAATTAGATCCTCTGGTTTTAAACTCTGAAAAATGTTCAACCATCAGGGACAGAGGGGTAGTCTGTTTCTGTCCCATTTCAACCTCCTTTAAGAAAACACAGAACAAATAAAAGACAGTGGCCACACAACAAGAGACACCAAAACAGACAGCACAAATATCAGAAGAGATCTCGTTCCAGCACCACAGATTGGAGGGGCTTCCCCCTCCCCTGAAGTGGGTTGCTCTTACCAAAAAAGCGCCCACAGCCTGCCTGTGAGTTGGGGAAAGGGCTCCTTCCCCCACTCATCCAGCACGTCCGCCGGTTCCTGTACCCTTGGATTGGTTCCCTACGCAAGAGATTGATCCCAATCCTGCCGGCTCCAGTTCCTGACCCCCAATCCCCTTCTGTCGGGGGCAAGATTCCGGCTCTGAACCTTTCTCCTTCCCGGCCAATGCATCAAATGTTGGGCCCAGGTAATGAAGGAGTTGTTCAGCGCGAGGAATTTGCCAACACACGACAATGCAAGTGCAAGAAGGAGAGTTTATTAGCTAGCTCCAGCTAGGGTCCCTGCTCTCACTGACCCAGTGGCTTGAGCAAAAGACCTCATGCTCCGTTACTATCACATTTATATAGGAAAATATAGGGTGGAGTAGCACCAGGGCAAAGGGGTACAGATGATTGGTTGTTGCTAAGGGGTATAGGGCAGGGATCTGAGATGTTGGGGAACGTGTTGGAATCCCCCAGCTCCAAAGTCCACTTAGGGAATTATTATCTAGGGGGGATGCAGAGCCCTGATACGTGAGATACTTCAGGAGCCAGGTAAATCTCTGACACGTGCTGAATCCGGAGGAAATCTCTGATACCTGCTGAGTCTGGAGAGTAGATAAAAGCCCTGAGGCATGGGGAGTGTTTAGAATCCCCAACATTAAAAGACTTGTTAGAATTCCCGACACCAAAAGGCTTCTGGTTAAAGATTTCCCTGGAGGCTATTAGGGAGGTTTTGTTTGGACTCACGTGCCATTCACCATGGCTGATTTACTAAATTGGAAAAATACGATGCCCACTTACAGAGAAAATCCAAAACGGGTAGAAACCTTAATAACCTCCATATTTTCAGTTCATTGTCCTAATTGGGCTGCCATTAATATGTTATTAACTACCTTACTCACCCCTGAAGAGAGGCGGATGGTATTACAGAAGGCTATATCAGAGGCTGACAGACTTCACAACCTCCAGCCTGAAAACCTAGTCAGAGGTCCCAGCCATCAGGCAGTGCCAGGAACAGATCCAGAATGAGATCCTAATGATCCAGGAGACAGAGCCAAGTTGGCTCATATGAAAGGGTGTACTATCGTATGGCTCCAGAAGGGGGCCCCAAAGCAGATTAATGTTCACAAAGTTCAGGAGGTACAACAAGGCCCTAAGGAAAACCCTTCTGCTTTCCTTGAAAGCGGATATATGAGGCCTATCGTCAATATACTGACACCGACCCAGATGACCCCCAGAATACTTGTATTATAAATTTAACTTTTATAAGCCAAAGTGCCCCTGATATATGGCATAAACTCCAAAAATTAGAAGGGGGACTGGGTATGAACACTTCTCAATTTGTAGAGGTTGCTTTCAAGGTCAATAACAACTGAGACCAGGAACAGGAGAAACAGAAGCAAAGAGACATGAAGCAACAGGCTACCCTGCTGGCTGCTGCCCTGGGAGGCCCACTATGAAGCCAGTCTCACTGGGTAAGTCTCCATAGGCCCCCAACGAATAGAAAGGGATCACGTCAAGTTCCCCCTCGAAGGGACCAACCAAAAAACTTAACAGTGTGCTTACTGCAGGAAAGATGAGCACTGGAAGAGGGAGTGTCCAGAGTGAGCTCTCTGAACTCAACCAAAAGGGGCCCAACAGATGGTAAGCACAGCTGACAGCAATCAAGACTGACGGGGCCCAGGGGCTCCGTTACAGACTGGGCAAATTTCTATCTCCCACAAGGAGCCCCGGGTACAATAACTGTGGGAAAACAATCCATTCAATTTCTACTAGACACAGGGGCAACCTACTCAGTCCTAAACATCCCCAAGGCCCCTTTGTCTCAGAAGACCATGAACGTCAGTGGAGTTTTGGGAAAAACTACATGTAAAAAAGTTCTTCAACCCCTTGAATGACGGGTGGGAAGGACTGTATTAACTCATAGTTTCTTATCCATGCCTGAATGCCCTGTCCCTCTGTTTGGGTGAGACTTACTAACCAAACTAAATGCTCAGATTACTTTCTCAGACAATGAGCTCCAGGTGGATGTTGAACCTGACCAGCCATGGGCCTTGTAAGCAGCCCTCCTACAGCTGCCCACAACTGATCCTGAGACAATACCAGAAGAAATTCTACAGCAGGTGAACCCAGAAGTATGGTCTACAGGAGTACCAGGCAGAGCTGTCACTGCAACACCAGTCAAGGAAGGACTGAAAGCCAACTGCAAACCTCCCAATCTCAAGCAGTACTTCCTAAAGAAAGAGGCCAAAGAAGGAATAAAAGCCTTGATTGAGAGATACCTAGCACATGGGCTAATTCGACCATGTCAGTCACCATATAATACCCCCATACTTCCAGTGAAAAAAACAGGCATGGGGGGATACTGGTTTGTGCAGGACCTAAGAGCAATAAACCAATTAGTGGAGGATGTTCATGCAGTAGTCCCCAATCCATAAACTCTGCTCACCACACTACCAGGAGACTATACTTGGTTCACGGTTTTAGATTTGAAGGATGCCTTCTTCTGCATTCCCCTTGATCCCCAGTCCCAAGAGTTGTTTGTGTTTGAATGGGAGGATCCCAAGAAAGGGACTAAGACTCAGTTATGTTGGACTGTAATCCTACAAGCGTTCAAGAACTCACCATCTTTCTTCAGGGAAGCCCTGGGGGGAGACCTGAGGGTCCTACAATTGCCTCAAAGGATGATACTCCAATATGTGGATGATATTTTAATAGCCAGCCCCTCTAAAGAATTATCTGATGAGACTACTATAAACGTGCTTAATTTCCTGGCAGAAAGAGGATATAAAGTGTCAAAGAAAAAGGCCCAGATCTCTGTTCAAAGAGTGAAATGATTAGGATTTGAACTGTCACAAGGCCAAAGAAACCTGCTGCCAGAATGGTGAGAGGCAATAACTCGAGTTGCAATCCCAACCACTAAGTGTCAACTTTGTGGGTTCCTTGGTATGGCAGGATTTTGCCGAATTTGGATACACAACCTTGGACTTATTGCCAAGCCTCTTTACCAAGCACTTCAAGGGAAAGACTCTGACCCCTTAGACTGGACTCCTGAGTGTCAACGAGCCTTTGAACAAATAACAGTTAAATTGGGATCTGCACCAGCCCTAGGTCTCCCTGACACTTGAAAACCATTTGAACTATTTGTGTATGAAAGATAGGGAGTGGCACTGGAAGTCCTCACTCAAAACTTGGGCCCATGGGGACAATCTGTAGCCTACATGTCAAAACAACTCGACCCTGTAGCCCAAGGATGGCCCACATGCCTAAGAGCTGTGGCTGCAACCTGTGGCTTACTAAGTGAAGCTGAAAAGTTTACCTTGGGCCAACCCACTACTGTCCTAACCCCTCATTATGTACTCTCTGTGTTAGAGCAAAAAGGAGGACTCTGGTTAACAGCACGCCAACTTGGAAAATATCAGGCAAACTTACTTGACAACCCCAATGTCACCCTTAAAGCAGTGTCTACCCTTAACCCAGCTATGCTACTCCCAGCCACAGAGAATGAGGGACCAGAACATGACTGCCTAGAGGTAATTGAGGAAGTTTACTCCAGCCATCCTGACCTAAATGATCAACCACTAGACAACCCAGATTTGGAACTATTTGTTGATGGAAGTAGCTTTGTAGAAAATGATATCTGCAAGGCAGGATACACTGTGGTAAACTTATGTGAGACTAAGGAGGCTGAGGCACTGCTTCTGGGAACCTCAGCACAAAAGGCAGAATTAATTGCTCTCACTGCAGCCCTGGAAATAAGTACAGGGCAATGAGTGAACGTATTTACAGACTCATGTTACTCTTTTTCCATACTTGATGCTCATGGTTCCATATGGAAAGAATGAGGCTTATTGAATTCAGGAGGAAAAGAAATCAAATATACAGAAGAAATACTCAAATTACTGGAAGCAGTCAACCAGCCTACAGAAGTGGCAGTAATGCACTGCCCAGGATATCAAAATGGAGATTCCCTAATAGCTAAAGGTAATCCCCTAGCAGATACTGCTGCAAACATGCAGCCAAAATCAAAACTCCTATAACATTGATGGCTGCCCTAATCCCTAGTCTAAACAGTAGTGATTTGGATCCTGGGTATTCAAAAGATGATTTAATTCGAGCAGAGAAATGGGGTTCTAAATGAGACCAAACTAAAAATAAGTGGCTACACAATGAACAAGGTATAGTTCTAATTCCTGCACACCTCATGCATGATGTTGTCTTGGCAGCCCATACAAGCATTCACTATGGGAGAGATGCCCTACATATTTGGCTAAGTAAACTCATTGTAGGCCCAGATATACACAAAACCATCCAAAAGGTGACTCAAGGCTGCTTGATCTGTGCCAAGAACAATCCAAAATGCAGCTCACTCTTAGTTGTAAAGGGAGTTCAAGCAAGAGGATTAGGCCCATGTGAAGACTGGCAAGTAGACTTCACCATTATGCCTACAGCTCCTAGGAAAATCAAGTACCTGTTAGTATTCATGGATACTTTCACTGGATGTGTGGAAGCCTTCCCCTGTTGCACGGAAAAGGCAGCAGAGGTGAGTAAAGCCCTACTAAGGGAAATTATCCCTAGATTTGGATTACCAGTCTCAATTCAAAGTGATAATGGAGGGGCATTTTTATCCCAAATAGCCCAGCAAATAACAGAACTATTAGGCATTAAGTGGAAATTACACTCCCCATGGAGACCCCAATTGACAGGGAAGACAGAAGATGAACCACACTCTTAAGAAGACACTGGCTAAGATGTGCCAAGAAACCAACTTACCTTGGATAAAACTTTTACCTCTTGCCCTGTTGAGGATCCGGGTTGCCCCCAGAAGCAGGCTTAAGTCAAGCCCATATGAAATATTATATGGGAGACCATTTTCTAGAGTGTGTCATCCCAGTTATGCAGGAAAAGGAGACCTTAAAATTGTTAAGGAATTGAATATTTTAAAACATGTGCAAACTTTGTCTTCAACATGAAAAATTATTAACCAGTTTGCTTCCAGGAGGTTGTTGTATCCTACAGATACTCCCCTTCATGGCTTCTGTCCAGGCGATTGGGTCCTACTAAAGGAGTGGAATGACCAGACTCCTCAGAGCCAACTCCAGGCCAAATGGACTGGACCTTATGAAGTATTGTTGACAACACTTTCTTCAGCCAAGCTGAAGGGAGTCTGCCCTTGGATACATCACACCCAATGGAGGGTAGCACCTGACAGCACTGGGAACCCTCCTCGACCTATAACTAAGTTTTATTCTACAGGGAACAGCCTTGGGGAACAGGGAGACTCAAGGGAACCTGTAGTGGAATATACCTATTTAGCCCATTGAGGATCTTAAGGTTTTATTCAAAAGGAAAACTGTTCTAGATTAAGACATGAATGTGATTTCGATCAGGTCAATAATTGTTTTATCCCTACCCCCTTCTTCTGAAGGAGGATGGGAGTCCTATACGCTCATACACCTTCAACAAACTATTAAATCACACACCTTGGGCTAATAATTGTTGGATGTGTGCCCACTCTCCTTTACATGGAGCACAGGGTCTACCTGTCATCCCTGTCCCCTTACATTTAGAATACTCGGCTGGAGATGAGGGGGCCAATATAATCAATTCTAACAAAAGCACCTCTATGGTGAAATATGATGTAATAAGGTCTAAAACTTTGGCTACTCTCTGTATACTGGTCCCTTTATATGCTAAACCATACCTGGATTAATGAGAATGGTGTCATTATAGAATGCAACAACCCAGTTAAGAATATGTCTAACAAAATAGGCATCACTCTGACTAACCAGAGTGTTTCTAGGACTATTTTTCAGTTTCCTCCTATAGATTATTCTCTCTGCCACCCAGGGCTATATTGGTTATGTGAGCACGCTGCTTTTAAAACTTGGCCAGCTAATCATGAATGCACCTGCACTCTAGGGTGGATCTGGGCAGGAGGAATGCATTTCCTACCATTAGAAGTTCTCCATTCTACCGACCTAGCTACCGACACCAGCGTAGCCCACCTGATATAACTTGGAGTACTTGGGAAAAGGCCCAAAGAATTTTAATTCCTATGATGGGTGTTGGAAAAAATTACGATGACATCCACCTTTTATACCAATTTGTTCAGAATTCCCTAGAATCAGTAGCTAATCTACTTCTGATATAACTTCTGCACTCCAAAATGAAATAACCTCTATCCAAACTGTCGTACTTCAGAATCGGGCAGCTCTAGACCTTATGCTAGTAGCACATGGTGGGGTATGCATATACATCAATGCCACCTGTTGCTCATTAGTTAATGCATCAGGACAAATAGAACAAGATCAACAGGTTATTCATCTCACCATTCCTAAATTACAACAGGACAGGGAGACGATCTGGCAGGATTTAACCCCTACCTTTGGGATAGACTTTTCTTGGCTCACCTCTTGGTTACCCAGTTCAGGGTGGTTGAGATCGTAATTTATTACAATACTCTTCTTATTAACAATAACACTCTTTACTTGCTGTTGTATTCAATGTCTACCTAGGTGCTTGCCTGTCTTCAAACCTCCAGAATTACAAGCTACACTGCAGATAACCTTAGTCTCTTCTCCCCAAACTATGGCCAGAAGATTCCTTGAACTGTCCAAACTACAGGAAGCTTACTGACCAGGGACTGAGTTCCACCATCTTTGCCCCTGGTCAGCAGGCAGCAGCTAGGATGAGTCATCGCCCTGTTTCCCAAAATTGTGGAACAGTAACCATTCTTAGGGGGAATTAGAAAACCAAGTAAAGTGTTCCCCAAGAATGTGGAACAGTATGAATTCTAAGGGGGAATTGAAACCAAGTAAAGCAAAAACTATTTCCCCCACCTGGCACCCGGATAGGACTAGACAAGTAAACTAAATTACCCCCCAACTATTTTCCCACCCCGGACAGATGAGTCTTCAGTTCCTTTAATGGAAACATTCCTTCCTGCAGATGATAGACTTGCTAAAAGTATTTTAGAAACAACTTGTAAATTTACTCTGGCTAGGGACAATAGAAGTATTTTAGAAACAACTTGTAAATTAACTCTGGCCCACAGACATAAGAGAACAAAAGTTAATTGCTGACCCTCTTCTCTCTGCTCAAACCTCTATCAGCTGATAACAAGAAAGAAGAAACTAGTGATTCATTCCAAGTTCAGGCCCCAAATTCCTCAACCTTTTGTGAATATTCACAACCCCCTCTCTTGAAACCTACAAAAACTGTGTTTCATAGCATCTGGGGGAGTTTAGATCTGGGTACAAACTACCCCTAACTCCTTGCACTGCTGCTTTGCAATAAATAATTTTCTCTCCTCTCAATCTTGGTGTGTAACTGTTTTGGCCTGACTGAACACCAGGCAGGGATCCGTGTTTAGTCCGATAACATTAATGGCAATGCGGCATTGTGGGCACATTGGTTGGTATTAGCATCTGTCATCTATCTCTTGTGTGCACAATTCTGTGTCCTCCCATTTTCTAATGTTATCATGGTGGTCATATATCCTTCCAGTAAATCCCTCCCCCTACCCTTGTCAGCGTGTAGGCCCCAAGTAGCCCGAAATTAATCCCTCCCATTCCCTCCCCATCCCAGTAACCTACTAGGTGAGTTCCCTTTCCCAAGCAAACTCTTCTCTGTCTTTTTACAATAATGGGCTCATACAGTACTTGTGCTGAGATTGACTTATTTCACTCAGCATAATGTCCTCCAGGTTCATCCACGTTGAGAGGTGATTTGCATATCCCTCATTGTTCTTTAATGTTGCATAGTATTCCATTGTGTGGATATGCCCTAATTTGGTTATTCACTCATCCGTTGATGGGCATTTAGGCTGTTTCCATCTCTTTGCTATGGTGAATTGTGCTACAATGAACATAGGTGTACATATGTCTGTTCGTGCTCTATCTCTCACTTCTTTAGGATATATTTCTAGTAATGGAATTGCTGGGTCAAATGGTACTTCTATTTTCAGTTTTTTAAGGAAATGCCATACCGTTTGCCACAATGGTTGTACCATTTTATAATCCCACCAGCAGTGCACAGAGTTCCAATCTCTCCACAACCCCACCAGCATTTGTTACTATCTGATCTGTTGAACTTTGATATTATTGCTGGGGTG
>NW_006922205.1:792393-793510 GCF_000298275.1 Orycteropus afer afer
AGACGGCTGGCGGTTCAAACCCACCAGCCACTCCTCGGAAGGAAGGTTGGTCAATCCTACTTCTGTAGTGATACTGCCTTGGAAACCCAAGGAGGGGTAGCTATGAGTCGGGTTTGACTCGACGGCACATAACAACAACAACAACATCCATGAACAAGGTAGGTTCTTCCATTTATGTACTACCCTTGTTGCCTCTTGTAGCAGTGTTTTATAGTTTTCTCTGTATAGGTCTTTTGTATCTCTGGCAAGGTTTATTCCCAGATATTTTATGGTTTTCGTAGCTATAGTATATGGTATTGTTCCTTTTATTTCTTTATCAGAGAACTCCCTGCTGGTGTAGAGAAATCCAACTGATTTTTGTATGTTGATCTTGTATCCTACCACTTTGCTGAACCTCTCGATTAGTACCAGTAGTTTTTTTATTGAGTCCCTCGGATTTTCTATGTATAGGATCATATCATCTGCAAATAGAGATAGTTTTAATTCCTCTCTGCCAATATGTATGCCTTTTATTTGTCTTTCTTGCCTTATTGCCCTGGCCAGGACTTCCAATACAATGTTAAATAGAAGTGGTGATAGAGGGCATCCCTGTCTGGTTCCCGTTCATAAGGGGAATGCTTTGAGTCTTTCTCCACTAATAATGATGTTGCTCGTTGGCTTTGCATATATACCCTTTATTATGTTGAGGAATTTCCCTTCTATTCCTATTTTGCTGAGAGGTCTAAAGAGGAATGATGTGGGATTTTTATCAAATGCCTTTTCTTTATCAATTGATATAATCAAATGGCTCTTTTCCTTTGTTTTATGTAGTGGATTACATTGAATGATTTTCTGATGTTGAACCACTCTTGTAAACCTGGTATGAATCCCACTTGGACCGGGTGTATTAATTTTTTGATATATTGTTGGATTCTGTTGGCCAGGATTTTGTTAAAGATTTTTGCATCTATGTTCATGAGTGATATTGGTCTGTAGATTTCCTTTCTAGTGTTGTCTTTCCTTGGTTTTGGTACTAGTGTTATGCTTGCTTCATAAAATGAGTTTGGGAGTATTCCATCATTTCTACATTCTGGAATAGCTTGAGTAGCATAGGTGTCAACTCTTCTCTGAATATTTG
>NW_006922205.1:797140-821941 GCF_000298275.1 Orycteropus afer afer
AGTAACAAGAAGAATGTCGTACCTTTTCAGTCTTGCAGGCCCTGAGTGTCCTTGGGGTTGCTGGAAAGCAGAACGTGTTCTTAAGCCCCAGAAATCTGCAAGAGCGCTGTCTCTTTGAATATACAAAATAGTCAAGCAGCTTTTTAAACCTACAAAATGGCAGCTCCTCCAGACCGGCAAGAGTCCACAACTCTGCCCACTTTTCTCTTCACCTTCTCCGTTTGTTCCCCAGCCACCATGCACAGTCCTCTGTGCAGTCCCTGGCTACAGGGTAATTTTTAGTTTAATTCTTAAGTCCTACCACCACAGGAATCTGCAAGAGCACTGTCTCTTTAAATATCCAAAATAGTCAAGCCGCTTTTTAAACCTACAAAATGGCGGTGTCCTCCAGACCGGCAAAAGTCCACAGCTCAGCCCACCTTTCTCTTCACCTTCTCCATTTGTTCCCCAGCCACCGTGCACAGTCTTCCGTGCAGTACCTGGCTATCAGGGTGATTTCTGGGTTAATTCTTAGGTCCTACCACCACTCAAGAATCTCCAAGCCCTGTCGTCTGTGCCGACAGGGTCACTCAGGCCGCTGCCCGACTGCAGCTCCTTGTGTCTCCTTTTTTGGTATTTTCATGCAAATTCTTCTACTAGTTGGGGTTTAGTCCACTTTTGTATCCTTCCCTTCAAGGTTCAGGGGTCCAAGATTATCTTCTGTGTCTGTTAATTGGTTTCCCTTGTCTTTGTTGAAGAGCGTCTGTGCAGTCCTTCTGCCTAGTCCGCCATCTTGCTGGAACTCCTTTCCTCTTTTTTGATGTATGTATTTATTGCTATAAACTGTCCTCTGAGTACTGCTTTCACTGTGTCCCACAGGTTTTGGTACGATGTATCTTCATTCTCATTTGTTTCTAGGAATTTTTTTATTTCAGATTTTATCTGTTCTGTTACCCAGTAGTTCTTGAGCAGTGAGTTGTTCAGCTTCCATATGTTTGATGCTTTTTCCTTGCTCTTCCTATCATTTCTTGTTTTATATCATTGTGGTTGGAGAATATGCTTTGTAGTATTTCAATGCTTTTGAGTTATTGAGGCTTGTTTTATGTCCTAGCATATGGTCTATTCTAGAGAAGGATCCATGTGCACTGGAAAAGAATGTGAATTGTGTTTTTGTTGGGTGAAATGCTCTGTCTATGAGTTCTAGTTTGTTGATTATACCATTGAGCTCTTCTGTATCCTTGTTGATTTTTTTCCAGTTGACCTGTCCCTCCTTGAAAGTGGTGTGTTAAAGTCTCCTACTACTATTGTTGTTGTTGTTATGTGCTGTTGAGTCGGACCCGACTCATAGCGATCCCTCCTTGGGTTTCCGAGGCAGTATCACTATGGAGGTAGATTGCCCAACCTTCCTTCTGAGAAGGGGCTCGGGGGTTTGAACCGCCAGCCTTCTGGTTAGCAGTTTAGTGCCTTAGACACTATGCTACCAGAGCTCCCACTACTATTGTAGAGTTGTCTATTATCCCTTTTAATTCAGTTAATATTTGCTTCACATATTTTGGAGCACTTTCATTGGGTGCATAAATATTATTGTAACGTCTTTTTTTGTCAATTGACACTTTCAGCATCATAGAGTGGCCCTCTTATCTCTTATGATGTTTTTCACCTTAATGTCTATTTTATCAGAAATCAATATTGCTGCTCCTGCCCTTTTTTTGGTTTCCATTGGCTAGGTATATTCTTTTCCATCCTTAACTCTTAATTTGTTTTTATCTTTGTGTCTAAGGTATGTCTTTTGTAGGCAGCATATCAATGGGTCTTCTTTTCTTATGCAGTCTGCCACTGTCTTTCTCTTGATAGGTGTATTTAGTCCATTCACATTGAGTGTAATTAGTGATAGGTATGCATTGATTGCTGTC
This sequence comes from Orycteropus afer afer, assembly GCF_000298275.1. NCBI lineage: Eukaryota > Metazoa > Chordata > Mammalia > Tubulidentata > Orycteropodidae > Orycteropus > Orycteropus afer. The sequence continues at coordinate 799,033 of NW_006922205.1, forward strand.
ATTCTATTGTGTGTTTTTTTGTCCAGTTGTTGGTGTTTCTTTGGTCTATATACTTTTCTGTGCTGAGTTCAGTTTGTTGGCTAATGCTTTCTCCCTTTTTTTCTTTATAGTTGGGTGTGTACTTATTAAACCCTATGTTTTCCTTCCTTCTGGATTTGCTTAGGAGAATTGTTACCTTTCTCTGTGGTTACCTTGGAGTATATTCTTGTCTCTACATTTTTAGAACAGTGCATACTGCGAAGACATTGTCCTGTTTTCCTCTCCATTTGAGGGTCTGTCACTAGAAGTTTTATTCCCTTTGATAGGTTAGTTGCTGTTGTTGTGTGCTGATTGAGTTCCTTGGTTTTTAAGGTGCAATGTTTTATGGTCTTATTTTGAGTATTTATTTCTGATTTGGTTTTAGTGTTGATTCCACGTATCCTGGTTTTGTTGATCTCTGTTTTGGGTTCTCTATTGGAAGGACTTCCTTAAGCATTTCTTGTAGGGTTGGTCTATCCCTTAATTTCTGTTTGTCTGAGAATGCTTTGATTTTGCCCCCATATTTCATGGATAATTTGGCTGGATATAGGATTCTTGGTTGGAAGTTCTTTTCCTTCAGTGTTTTATATATGTCATCCCATTGCCTTCTTACCTGCATGGTTTCTGCTGAGTAATCGGAGCTCAGCCTGACTGTTTGATTATTATAAATAATATTTCTTATTTCCCAAGCAGCTCTCAAATTTTTGTTGTCTTTGATTTTGGAAAGTTTGATTATAATATGCCTCAGTGTTTTTCTCTTGGGATCTATCTTGTATGGGGTTCTATGAGCTTCTTGGACAGATATTTTTTCTTCTTTCATGATATGGGGGAAGTTTTCTGCTAGCAGGTCTTCCACAATTTTCTTGGTGGTCTTTTTCGCCTTTTTTTGTTGTTGTTGTGGAATTCCAATGAGTCTTATATTGTTTTGTCTCATGTCGTCACATATAATTCTTAGGTTCTCTTCATTTCTCTTAAATATTTGTTCTTATTTTTGTTCATACAGGCTAGTGTCCAGGGATTTGTCTTCTAGTTGGGGCATGTGTTCTTCAGCCCAGTTCTAACATACTCTTTTGTGCTTCTACTGTGTTGTGTAATTTTGTCATTTTGTTGTCATGTTCTGTAGACATCTTCTGCATTTCTAACTGCTGTTTTTGTATAATTTCTGATTGTGCATTAATCTTAATATTCTATTCCTCAATGATTTTCCTGAGTTCCTCTAGGGAACTGTCTGTGTTCTCCTTGTTTCTGTTTGGGGTTTCCTTAGGGTCTTGTATAGCTCTATAAATATATCTTCTAAATTCCTTCTCAGATAATTCTATTGCCTCCTCTTCCTCCATGTATAATGAGACCTTTGGTTGTGGTATTGCTTCTAATGCCTTGTTCTGTTTTTGGTTTGATTTGAGGTTGCCTGTTGTTTCCTAGTTATCTTTAACTTGGTTACATGTTGATTTGTTTTGTCTTGGTTTTAATGTTTAATATTTTGAAAAGGTAAAGCTGGTGTTTTTTATTTTATTTAATTATTAATTCAGGTGTGCTGGTCGCTCTGCAGTTTTCTTTGTGGTGTTGGAAACATCATGTGGAATGTGGATATGGGTTTCTGTTTGTCATAAAGAGGGTTTAGAGTTTGAACCAGGAGGTTTTATATAGGCTGAATACTGTTTCTTCTATTGGATGAATGAAATTATTGGCGGAGGAGGTGGGAGTGGAAAAATGAAAGCTTGCTGTTGCTATAGGCAGTTTCTAGGGCTTTGGGAGAGCTGCTACTGATGACGTTGTACTGATATTTAAAGGCCCACAGCTCAATATCAGGAAAGACTCATGTTTCCAGGGGGTCGCCACTCTCTGTCATGCGCAGATACACAAAAAAACCCTGCTTCCAAGGCCCCCCCCCCCGGTGCCAAAAAGCCTATCCAAGGCAAACTTCTGGCTCTGCGATCGGCTGTGTGTGCTTCTCTCTCCAGCACCGCCTGCCTGCAGCACTGGCCAAACCTTCTCTGAGTGCCATCAGCCTGGGAGTCTGTCTTTAAGTCCACCCACTGTTCTGCTATGGGCAGCAGGTCCCCCTCTCTCTGGCTCCGCCTGCCTGTGGTGCCGGCCCAAGCTGCCCTGACTGCAATTGGCTCAGGAGATTGTCTTTAGGTCTGCCCACCTGTGGTGCCAAAGACGTGCTCAGTTTCAGCTGCACTGGAGTCAGGAGAGTGCCTGTTACTAATCTGTGGTTCTAATATTAGTTAAAAAGTTTAGCGTAGATTTCTCAGTGCCACCAAGTTGGCCCAAGCCTATTCAGTGGCCCGTTGAGGGGGGAGCGAGTCCACCCTCCTGGAGCACCAGTGGGCTCTCTTCTTGGGTTTCAGTGGTTCTGGATGTGTCCACTTGCACCTAGCCGACCCAAGTTACCAATAAAATCAGGTGTTGAAGGCAAATAGATCCCTGTGGAGATTGCTGGTATGCTGGCATGGAGTGCCTTCTGCCTTGGCCCAGGGTGTCTTAGATGGCTGCTCTCACCTGCCAGTTGCTTCCCCAGGAAAGTCCCCAATGACTCTTCTCGGCTGCCTGTCCGCATCGCACAAGGTAGATCTTTAGTTCCTTCCCCTGTACCTTTCCTCCAAATCTATTCCTCTGAACTTGGTGCACTCTGACTCAGTGAGCTGTTCAGAGCACCAAAATGCCTAATTCAAACTGCTGTATCTGGTTTTTCAAACACTAAGATGCTAGAGGGAAATAGCGTGGTGATTACTGATGAGACTCCATCTTGAATCCTCCTGCTGATTATTATTTTTAAGAGTGTCTTCTGCATAGATTTACCAATTCTTCATCTGGTTATGTGTGTAAAGATGAATCTTCAGTGTAAGCAGTCCTTACGTTGTTCACAAGGACTAACTCATCTTCTGCAAGGGCCTTTTTTTGTTATAGATGGTATGTTTATTAGATAGCTGCCGATTCTAAATAGGCTTTTGAGACCTATCTGTTTATTGATGGCTGCTTATAAGCCTTTAAGACCCCAGGTGCTATCATGCAGATAGCCAAGCAACACTACCAATGTCTTTGCCATGCCATAGCTTGGACTTCTGCTTTTTTTTTTTTTTTAGGTAACTATGGGGAGGAAGTGGGAGGGGAGCTGTTGCATTGTGGTAAATTGTGGTCAATGTCATGAAAAAAAGTGTATGTCAACTGCTGTATGGAAAGTGAATTTGCTCTGTAAATTTTCACCCAAATCACAATAAAAAAAAGAGAAAGTTATACAAAAGAAAATAAGCCATGTTTTCAAAAAAGGAAGATACAGGAAAAGTCATGAGAACACGAATAGACAACATTGTGAAAAAGCAGAATGCAGAGAATGAATGAGTATAGTCACTATCAAAATTCAATATGTAGCTTTATTAATCAAGACTACATGCTTCTGGCAAATGATGAACACATGAATCAATAGAAAATAATAGAGAATTCAGAAATAGCCCCACACAAGTATGGCTAATTTATTTTTGATAAAGGTGCAAAAGATACTCAGCAAATACAGACTAGTCTTTCAACAAATTGTATTGAAGCAATTGGTTACCCATAAGCAAAAATTAAGTTTTAACATAATTTTCAAACCTTCTACCAAAAAAGAATGAAAATGTATCATAGATTTATTTAAATGTGAAATATGAAGGCATAGAACTTTTTGAAGATGACAATAGAGAAAATATTCAGAAACTGGAATTTGATAAACATTATATATATACACACACACACACACACACACACACACTGTTCACACACACATACATAATTGGTAAATATATAAAAAAAGAAAGAATGTATAAGAGCAGGGCCAAATTAATAGAAATACTTGGCAAAGAGGGGCATTGGCCAAAGAGTCGAGCTGTTTTCTAAGGAATTCCCCTTTCTTGAAAATGCCTGACTTTTTTTGCATAACAAGTAGTTTTGCATTGTGAGTACAAGCATTTAAAATATTTCATAAAATAATTAATCTTATAATTATTATTATAGTCATTAAAAGAATTAATCCATTTTGTAAAATTAAATGTAGCCAAGAGTGAATTTCAGTAGGCAGCCAACTAAAAACATCAAGAAAAAGGGAATCAGGTATGAGGGTTAATGATTGATTGTAAATCATATCAACTTCAGATTGAAGTTCTTTGAAATGTAACAGCCAGTCATTTATTCAGGAAGGAATGTGTCAGAGTCTAAGTGAGAGGTGCCAGTCAATTCAGTTAGTTATGAACACATTCTTCCCAAGAACCAACTACCATAACTTTATGTGAAAGATCAAATGGTTCTGAAACACAGCATTAGATATATACATAACACACTGAACTAAAGCAAAACATCAATTTACAATTATAATAGAAATGATGAGTAATATAAAGATTCCAAAATGGAGTAGCAATTCTTTCCACTATCCATCCCAAGAGGAAAACTTGTAATTGGATTTAAGAAAGGAACAGGGTTATTAAGGTGAGATAAGACATGTTGCATATGATTGACATAGAGTATAATATTAGTACTGTTGTCAGGAATATAGATATAGTAATCAGATTTTACTATGGCATAAGTACCTACTTGGGCTGTAGTGATGTCAAGGGCCATTCTGTTTTGCAGTACTACTTATCTCTTCCAGGAGCTCTGGTAGCATAGTGCCTAAGGCACTTGACTGCTAACCAGAAGGCTGGTGGTTCAAATCCACCAGCCACTACTAGGAAGGAAGGTTGAGCAATCTACTTCTGTATTGATACTGCTTCAGAAACCCAAGGAGGGGTTGCTATGAGTTGGATCTGACTCAATGGCAGTGCACTGCATTTGCTTTTCGTTAAGATGTGTGTGTCAGACTGGGTTCTCTAGAGAAACAAACCCCAGCAAAGCTTATATATATATATATATATATATATATACACATACACACACACACACACACACAGAGAAATTTATCTTAGGAAAATGGCTCACAAACGTCTAGAAGGTGGCAAGCCCAAATTCCTGGATCAAACGTCAATCTGGAGGCTTTTCCTGGCTCCTGCAACTGCAGGGGCTGAGGAGCTCGAGGCTGGCAGGCAGTACACCGGCTGTTGACTCCAACAAATGACGAATCCAAGATCTCTAGGCCAAACGGTGAACTGCTTACTCATGGACAGTTGTAGGCAGCACAACAGAATCCCGATCCACAGAAGAATGTCTCTCTTCCTAGGATGTCCCTGGATATCCTGGAAACAGGCCACACCCCTAGGGAAACTCCCCTTCAACAGATTGGCCACTCAGACCACAGTCATCCAATCTCATCATGGGAACAACCACACAGAACTGGGGTCCAGCCAAATTGACACAGCTCCAACTATCACAGTGTGTCTCTTGTAGAGAGCATATTGATGGGTTATTTTTTCTGATCTAGCCTGCAACTCTATGTCTCTTCAGTGGTGCATTTAATCCATTGACATTCAGTGTAATTATTGACAAGTATGAATTGGTTGCTGTCATTTTGTTAAGTGTTCTTTTCATGGTGTTCCTGGTTTCTTTTTTTCATACAATTTCCTGTGCTGAACTCATTTTGCTTATGAATCATGTTATCATTTCCTTTATTGCTATTGCTTTAATACTTGCTAAATATTTGTGCTTGTCATTTTTTTTTATTGTGATGTGAAGGTTTATTATTTTTCTTTGAGGTCATTCTGTGAGTTATAATTTTCTCCATGAGTCTACAACAGTCCATTCTATCTTGCAACTCTCTTGACTTCCTCATCATTTAGAAATTCTGTATCTACACTATTTTTTCCCTCGTTTTTATTTGTAGTTGTTCTCATTTGCCAATTGATGTCTCTGGGTCCCTGTTTACAATCTTTTAAGCTTATTGTACTTTGGATACGTCCATTGCTGTATTGGTTTCTGGGTTATGTCGTCTTGTGTATTAATCTTAGGCTGTTGTTGGCAATCATGGATTCTCTGTTTAAAGGACTCCCTTTAGTGTTTTAACAAATTTCCTTAATGTCTTCTTATCTGGAAATCTCCTAATTTCACCATATTTGAGAGACAATTTTTCTGGGTATGTAATTCTTAGTTGGAAATTTTTTTCTTTCAGGGTTTTATCTATACCATCACTGCCTTCTGGCTTGCATGGTTTATGCTGAGAAATCAGAGCTTATTCTTATTGGTTGTCCTTTGTAGGTAACTTTTCAATTTTCCCATGCTGCTTTCAGGATTCTTTCTTTGTCTTTGGTTTTGGTGAGTTCGGTGATGATATGTCTTGGTGATTTTCTTTTGGGGTCTATCCTGTTTGGGGTTCGTTGGACTACCTGAATGGATATATTCTCATCTTTCATCATATTAGGGAAGTTCTCTTCCAACAAATCTTGGACAATTTTCTCAATGGTTTTCATTTCTCTTCTTGTTCTGGAATTCTGATTACATGTAAGTTATTCCTTTTGATGATATCCCACATGAACCTTAGGCTTTCTTCATTTTCTTTTGAACTTTTTTTCTGATCGATCCCTGTGGTGGTTATGTTTGTGTGTCAACTTGGCTGGGTCTGGTTGAATGGCTGGGCAGGTGGTGGTAGTTATTCCCCATGATGAGTGGCAATCAACTCCATGGTGGGATCTACCACAAGCAGCTGAGTAGCTGCTTTGTGTATGTGGTCTGATTCTCATATATAAGAAGCAGCTTTGGGAATGGTCTCTAGCTTATGGCATGCTTGGACCCTGCATGTAGCTGTGTCATTGTTCAGCAGCCTGCGATGCTTTGTCAACCTTGGGACTTACAATGGACTTAAATGAATGGCCTGCCATGTGGTTTGGTAACATCAGGACTGTGCCTTTTTATTTATCGACCTTGGACTTGTTAGTCTCAGCAGCGAGTAGCTGCCTGAGTGAAGAGACACCTCTAGGTTCAGTGGGCCAGGAACAAGAGGCAGAGCTGAAGCCCAAGGTCGAGGGGCTTTCACACAGCCCCTAGAGACTGGCACTTTGTACTTGGACTTAAAGCCTCCAAACTGTGAGAGAATAAACTCCTGTTTGTTAAGGCCATCCCATTTGTGGTATATTATTGTCAGATGGCACTAGGTAACCAGAACAATCCCTTTCCAAAGAAGTATTGAGGTATTTGTCTTCAATCTCATTAATTCTGTCTTCCATTGATTCAATTCTACTCCTTTGCCCTTTCAATGTGTTATCTATTTCTGAAAATTTAGTATTAACCTGGATTTCTATCTGTAGATTTTGTATCATTTCTAATTTTTCATTTATTTTGTCATTTTGTTCTTGTATTTTCTTGCAAAATTGTTCTAGGGTTTTGCTTGTGTTTTCTTTAATTTTGTCAGTGTTTTCATTGATCTATCTCTCAATCCTTTGAAGATATCTAAGTATACTTCTTTTGAATTCCTTATCAGAGAGTTCCAAAGCTGTTCTTCCTCAGGGATGTGTTCTGGGTCTATATCCTGCTGCCTTGTTTATACTGCTTTATCTTGCTTCTTTGTATGTACTGTGATGGTCTGTTGTCTGTGAGACATTGTGATGTTGTTGTATTTCTATCTCTGTTAGCTGTTTGTGAAGAGCAGTTAAGAGTGACAAGCTCTTCTTGGTGGTCATTTATCATAGGCCAGTTGGTAGAGAAGGAAGTGGTGGCTCTCAGTAAGTGGAACTGCAAGAGGTTCAGGTGTGGTTGTGTTGTATGGGCACAGTTGCTGTCTCCCACTGAGACATAAACAATGATTGAAAAGCCATAAAAATTATATATAAAAGCAAGCAGGCAAAAAACACACTACATAAACACACAGGAACAAGCACCAAAAAAAAAGAAAAAGAAAACATAATATCTCAGGAGGGGACAATAAGAGATAGGAGGTAGAGTAAGAAAATAATGAAGAAAAAAAAATGGGAAAAATGCAAGAAGGCAAGGAATAGGGTTAACTACAAGAAAGAAAAAAAGTGGGCATCGTGAACAGATGAGAGAAAAAGCTGAAAACTAGAACCTAAGAAGGGAATAATAAAGAATAATAATAAAAAGGACAAAAAATGGATAATAGTAATAGTAATAATTTTAAAACAGACAAAAAGAAACAAACAAAATGAAAAAAAAAAAAAATTGGGCAGGGCAGGGTAGGGCACCCAGGCTCCATCAGAGCACCAGACTGGGATGGAATTCCTGCCAGCCCAGAAGGTGGGTGGCAGTGAGGGATGACTGCACCACAATTTACCAAGAGGGTGTGGGGTATAAGAGTAAGAAGGGGAATATCACACTTTTCCAGCCATTGGCATCCAGAATATCCTTGCAATTTCCAGCAAGTGGAGCCTATTTTTAGGTCCCTGGAACCTGAGAGAACACTACCACTTAAATATCCAAAATGGCCTAACTGCTTGTAAACATTCAAAATGGCTGCACCCTCCAGACAGGTAAAATTCCACAGCTCACCTATCTCCATCTTTGCTGCTTCCCCTTTTATTCGCCAGCCACCAGTGCAGTCCTATATGAAGCCCCTAACTAGCAGGGACGATTTTTAGGTTAATTCTTAGGTCCTTACACAACTTGGCAATATCCAAGCTGTCTGTGCCATCAGGATCACTGACAGACAGAAGCTCCATATGTCTCCTTTTTGGTGTTTTCATGCAGGTTCTTCTACTTGGGGTTTAGTTCACTTCTATATCCTTCCTTTCAAAGGTCAGGGCTCCAGGATTATCTTCTGTATCTGTATTAATTGTTTCCCCTTTTCTTTGTTGATGAGAACCTGTGTCATTTGTCTGCCTGTTCTACCATCCTACTGCAACTCCCATTTTCATTATTATTGTATCCATAGATCAAGAGAAATGCAATCAGATTTCGACAGTGGACAGACTCACCAAAGAATTCCAGACTGACTGATGTTGGGAGGACACAACAAATTCAACTGTGAAACCTTTTAAAATAGTGAGTATATTAGCAAAATAGGAATAGAAGTTTCCCAACATAATTAAGGGCATATATATAAAACATAATTAAAGGCATATATACAAAAGCAATGACCAACATTTGTCTCAAGAGAGAGAGACTAAAAGCATTACTCTTGAGAATAGGTACCAGACAAGGGTGCCCTTTATCACCACTCCCACTTAATATTGTATTGGAAGTTCTAGTCAGAGAAATAAGGCAAGAAAGGGAAATAAAAGGCATCCAAATTGTCAAAGAACTAAAACTATCTCTTATTTGCAAATGATATGATCCTATACATAGAAAATCCCAAAGACTTGGCAAGAGAAGTACCAGAACTAATTGAAAGATTTAGCAAAGTAGCAGGGTAAAAGATCAACATACAAAAATCAGTCAGATTCCTTTACACTAACAAGGAGAACTCTGAGAAACAACAACATAAACATATATATATATATATAAACTCATAGTTTGGCTGTTTGAAACCACCAGCTGCTCCATGCGAGAAAGATGTGGTACTCTGGTTCCATAACTATTACAGACTTGGGAACCTTACGGGGCAGTTCTACTCTGTCTTATAGGATTGCTATGAGTCAGAACTGAGTCAATGGCAGTGGGGTTTTTTGTTTTGTTTATAATAGAAATGCCATAAGTCGATGGCTTTAACAAAAAGAAATTTATTCTCTCACAGTTTAGGAGGTTAGAAGTCCAAATTCAGAGTGCTGGCTCTAAAAGAGGGCTTTGTCTTCTGTGTCTCCTGGTTCTAAAAGGTTCCCAGTGCAGGAACCCTGAGTCCAAAGGATGTGCTCTGCTCCTGATTCTTCTTTTTTGGTGGTAGCAGGTCTCTCTTACTCTATTCCCTTCTCTCTACCTTTAACTCTTGAAGATAAAATATGTTGCAGGTCACAGCCTAGGGAAACTCCTGTTAGATCAGATCAATTACAGGATTAAGGGAATGGTCCTTTTACAACTGATAGGCTTACTGTATCATCCCATCACGGGGATGATTACATCATTACATAACTATCAATGAGAAGCATGGCCTGGCCAAATTCACACATATTTTGAGGGTACACAATTCAACCTACGACAACATGGATTTTATTTTACTATGTGTGCAATATGCAACTACTGTAGGATTTTGTGCAGAAGAGTGTTACCATCTGATTTATGCTTTAAAAGGCTCACTCTGGCTGCTATATGGAGAACAAAGAGTTGGAGGTAAGTGTAGAAATGGGGAGGCAAATCATAGAACACTTGCCTAGTCCAGGAAAAATCTGATGAGGGCATTTCTTTCCATTTTATTTAACACCGTATTGGAGGTTCCAGCAATTAGGCAAGAAAATGAAGTAAAAGTCATCCATATTGGAAATAATGAAGTAAAACTATTTTTATTTGAATACAACATGATCTTTTATGTAGAAAACATAAGGAATCTATTAAAATAAACTATGTTTTGGTATTAGGTTAGGTGCCATTGTGTTATTTCCGAGTCACAGCAACCCAATGCACAGCAGAACGAAAAACTGCCCAATCCCGCACCAGCTCCATGATCCTTGTGATACTTGAGCCCATCGTCAAAGCCACCATGTCAATTCACGTAATTGAAGGCCTTCCCCTCTTTCATCAACCCTCCACCTTACCAAGTATGACATCCTTCTCCAGGGAATTGTCCCTTCTGACAACATGACCAAAGTAGGTGAGATGAAGCCTGGCCATTCTCGCTTCCAAGAAGCATTTCAGCTGCACTTTCACCAGGACAGCTCTGTTAGTTCTTCTGGAAGTCCATGGTACTTTCAGTATTCTTCGCCAGCACCACAACTCAAAAGCATCAACTCTTCTTTGGTCTTCCTTATTAATTGTCCAGCTCTCACATGCATATGAGGCAATTGAAAATATCATGGCTTTTGTCAGGAACACCTCACTCAAGGAGAATCTTTGCTACTCAACACTTGAAAGAGGTCCTTTGCAGCCGATTTTCCCAGTGCTATACATCGCCTCATGTCCTGACTGCTGCTCCCATTGGCGTCGATTGTAGAACCAAGCAATGTGAAGTCTTTGACAACCTCAATCTTTTCTCCATTTATCTTGATGCTGCTTATAGGTCCAGTTGTGAGGATTTTTGTTTTCTTTATGTTGAGATGTAATCCATACTGCAGACTGTATTCTTCTATCTTCATCAGTAGGTGCCTCAAGTCATCCTCATTTTCAGCAAGCAAAGTTGTGTTGTCAGCATCTCGCAGGTTGTTAATGATTCTTCCTCCAATCTTGATGTCACATTTTCTTCATATAGTCCAGCTTCTCAGATTATTTGCTCAGCGTATAGATTTAATAACTATGGGGAAAGGATAAAACCCTGACACACTCCCTTCTTGATTTTAAACCATGCAGTGTTCCCTTGTTCTGTTTGAACGACAGCCTCCTGGTCCATGTACAGGTTCCTCATAAGTACAATTAAGTGTTCTGGAATTCCAATTTTTCTCAATGTTATCAATAATTTGTTATGATCCACACAATCAAACACCTTTGCATAGTCAATAAAACACAAGTAAACATATTTCTGGTATTCTTTGCCTTGAGCCAAGATCCATCTGACAGCAACTATGATATCTCTTGTTCCATGTCCTTTTCTGAATCCAGCTTGCACTTCTGGAAGTTCTCTGTCAATATACTGCTGCAACCATTTTTGAATTATTTTCAGTAAGATCTTACTTGTATGTGGTATTAATGATATTGTTTGATAATTTTCCCATTCTGTGGGATCACCTTCCTTTGGAATGAGTACAAATACAGATCTCTTCCAGTCAGTTGGCCAGGTAGCTGTCTTCCAAATCTCTTGGCATAACCAAGTGAGTGCCTCCAGTGGGACATCTGTTTGTTGAAATATCTCAGTGGGTATTCCATCAATTCCTGGAGCCTTGTTCTTCACCAATTCCTTCATTGCAGCTTTGACTTCCTCCTTCAGTACCATTGGTTCTTGACCATATGCCACCTACTGAAATGGATGAAGACCTACCAGTACTTTTTGTTACAGTGACTGTATATTCCTTCCATCTTCTTTTGATGTTTTCTGTATCATTCAACATTTTGCCCATAGAATCTTTCAATATTGCAATTCAATATTAAATTTTTTCCTCAGTTCTTTCAGCTTGAGAAATGCTGTACGTGTTCTTCCCTTTTGGTTTTCTAACTCCAAGTCTTTGCACATTTATCAAGTAATTGGCTTTGTTTGCTCGAGCTGCTCTTTGAAATCTTCTGTTCAACTCTTTTATCTTGTCATTTCTTCCATTTGCTTTAGCTATTCTCCACTCAAGGGCAAGTTTCAGTCTCTTCTGTCATTCATTTTGGTCTTCTCTTCTTTTCTCATCTTTTTATTGAACTCTTGGTTTCTTCACGGATGATGTTCTTGATGTTATCCCACAGTTCTTCTGGTTTTCGGTCATTGGTGTTCAACATATCAAATCTATTCTTTAAATGGTCTCTAAATTCAGGAGGGATATATTCAGGATCATATTTTGGCTCTTGTGTACTTGTTTTATTTGTATTTAACTTCAAGTTGAACTTGCATATGAGCAGTTGATGATCTGTTCCACAATCAACTCCTGGCCTGGTTTTTGCTGAAGATACTGAGCTTTTTCATCACCTCTTGCCACAGATGTAGTCATTCTGATTCCTGTGTGCTCCATCTGGGAAAGTCCCTGTGTACAGCTCCTGTTTCTGTTGTTCAAAAAGGGTATTTGCAATGAATAAATTGTTGGGCTTGCAAAATTCTACCATGTGATTTCCAGCCTTATTTCTGTCACCAAGGCCAAATTTACTGGTGATTTGTCTTTGTTTCCAACTTTTGCATTCCAGTCACCAGTGATAATCAACACATCCTGATTGCATGTTTGGTCAATTTCAGACTACAGAAGTTGATAAAAATCTTCCATTTAATCATCTTTGGCTTTGGTGGTTGGTGCATATATTTGAATAATCATCATACTAACTGGTCTTCCTTGTAGGCATATGGATATTATCCTATCACTGACAGCATTGTACTTCAGGACGGATCTTGAAACAACATCCTTTGTGATGATGAATGTAACGCTATTCCTCTTCAAATTGTCATTTCTGGCATACTAGATCATATGGTTATCTAATTCAAAATGGACAAAACCAGTCCATTTCAGCTCATTAATGCCTAGGATATGAATCTTTATGCATTCCATTTTGTTTTTGACAACTTCCAATTTCCCTAGATTCATACTTCATGGCTTCCATGTTCTGATTATTAATGGATGTTTGTACCTGTTTCTCCTCAATTTGAGTCATGCCAGCAAATGGAGGTCTTGAAAGCTTTACCTTATTCATATCAGTAAGGCTGGTTTTACTGTGATGATGCAGCTTTTTCCCAGTCGTATTTTGAGAGCATTCTAACCTAAGTGGCTCATCCTTCTGCTCTGTATCGGACCGTGTTTCCAGGCTATTCATGAAGTTGAGCAGTAATGTATCAGACAGTGTTTCTCTGCTATTCATAATGTTTCCCCTGGCCAATTCTTTAAGAAGTAGATGGCCTCTTCCTTCTTCCTAGTCTTTCTCAGTCTGCAAGCCATGCTGAAACCTGTGCACCATGTGTACCCTGCTGTGTTTGAAGCACTGGTGGCACAGCCTCAAGCCTCACAGCAACATATCACCACAGTAGGACAAATAGACAAGTTTGTCTCCCTTAGCTGTTCAAAACCACTCCAGCCTCCCCTTACCTAGATCCCTGCCACTGCTTTCTTGCTCTGTTCTGGTCCCCCTGGTCTTTTTCTTTCCTTTCCCCCACTTTCCTGCCTTCCCATGTGTGGGGCATGGCCTGGGTTCACTCCCCTCACTGGATCCCTGCTGCTGCCTCCTCAAAAAATAAACTATAGAACTAGTAAATGAGTTCATCTAGTTATTAAAAAAAAAAAGTTATTTTCGAGTCAATGTTAACTCATAGCAAGCCTATAGATGAGAGTAGAACTGCCCCATAGGATCTCCAAGGCTGTAAATCTTTAAAGGAGCAGACTGCCACATCTTTCTCCCACAGAGAGGCTGGTGAGTTTGAACTTGTGTCCTTTTGGTTTGCAGTCAAGCACTGAATCACTGTACCACCAGAGCCCCTATATCTAGTTATAAAATATAAAATTATACAAAAATAAATTGTATTTCTATATAGTAGTAATAGATCAAAAATGAAATTAAGAAAACAATTCCATTTATAATACCATCTAAAATAGTAAAATGCTTATGATTAAATTAACAAAAGAAGAATTGTATACTCTGAAAATTTTGAAATATTATTGAACAAAATTAAAGATAGCTTAAATAAATGAATGAGATCCCATGGATCAGAAGACCTAATATTGTTAATATGGTGTGATGGTTAGGGAGCTCTGGTGACATAATGTCTAAGACATTTGACTGCTAACCAGAAGGCTGGTGGTTCAAACCCACCAGCTGCTCCTCAGAAGGAAGACTGGGCAACCTATTTCCATAGAGATACCACCTCAGAAACCCAAGGAGGGGTCACTATAAGACTGTGTGTCAACTTGGCTGCTCCATGGTTCTCAGTAATTTGGCAGTCATCCCCTATGATAACTGGAATAATGGAATCCCCTCCATGATATCTGCTATGAGCAGCCAATCAATTTAAAGGGAGTTTCCTTGGGGATGTGGCCTGCAATCAGAATATATGGATGTTCTGACAAGCCTTTTGCTTGGTCTGAATCCTGCATCTGGCTTATCATCATTTGACCTCCAGTTTTTTGGACTTAAGCCAACAGCCTACCTATCTTGAGATTCCTTAGCCTCTGCAGCCTGTGAGCCAGCAGCCTACCATCTGATTTGCTGATCTCAAGTTTACCAGCTCCTGCAGCTATGTGAGTCAGAAGAAGCCTCCAGCCTGACTTCTGATCCAAGGCCTTGGGACTTGCCAAGCTCTACAACTGTGTGATCCACTTTCTAGAGATGAATTCACACACACACACACACACACACACACACAGATAGAGAGAGAGAGAATCAAAAAAGACTCTGAAACTTGCTCTTGAAGGGAGAGTAGCTAAAGCAAATGGAAGAAATGACATGACAAAAGAGCTGAAAAGATTTCAAAGAGCTGCTTGAGAAGACAAAATCAATTATTACAATGAAATGTGCAAAGAGCTGGAGTTAGAAAATCTAAAGGGAAGAATGTAAGGCCACAGTAAGAAGAGGACACACAAAAGTGAGGTTAAAGAGAAGTTTTTATTCTGAGTTTCTGGGTGAGGTTTACAGGTCCCGGAGAGGGGCCCGGATGAGGTTCATGGGTTCCTGAGAGGGGCCCGAGAAGTCACACCACCTGGCTGGGGAGGGTAGGGTTTATAGTCTTGTGGAGGACCTAAGTGGGGACACTAAGGAAATGGTGGGGTCCAATTAGCTGTTAGCATGGGTCTGTACTTAATTAGCATGAGGGGGCTTCCCAAGAGGAAGTTTGTCACTGCATGGGACTTTCCAGTCTGGGCGGGTTCTGCCACCTCAGTTGTCTTATCAGGCTGTCTCATCAGGGCTTGACACCTGAAGGAAGCTGCTAACTGAAATGTTGGTGGCTTGGGTTTGCTTCGGCCTAACAAAGAACACACTTGGCATCTCTAGCTGAAAGAACTGAAGAAAAAAATTCAAGTCTCAAGTTGCAATACTGAAGGATTCTATGGGCAAAATACTGAATGATACAGGAAACATCAAAAGAAGATTGAAGGAATACACAGAGTCATTGTACCAAAAAGAATTGGTCAATCTTCATCCATTTCAAGAGGTAGCATATGATAAAGAACTGATGGTACTGAAGGAAGAAGTCAAAGCTGCACTAAAGGAATTGGAAAAACAAGTCTCCAGGACACCCACTGAGATGTTTAAACAAACGGATGCTGTGCTGGAGGCACTTACTCATCTATGCCAAGAAATTTGGAAGATAGCTACCTGGTCAACTGACTAGAAGGGATCCATATTTGTACCCAATCCAAAGAAAGGTGATCCTGCAGAGTGTGGAAATTATTGAACAATATCATTAATACCACATGCAAGTAAAATCTTGCTGAAGATAATTCAAAAACGATTGCAGCTGTATATTGACAGGAAACTTCCAGAAATACAAGCTGGATTCAGAAGAGGATGTGGAATGATGGATATCATTGCTGATGTAAGATAGATCTTGGCTGAAAGCAAAGAATGCCAGAAAGATGTTTACTTCTATTTTATTGACTATGCAAAAGCATTCAATGTGTGGATCATAACAAATTACAGATAATACTGAGAAGGGGAATTCCAGAATACTTAATTGTGCTCATGAAGAACCTATACATAAACCAGGAGGCGGTCATTCAAAAAGAACAAGGGGATAACACATGGTTTAAAATCAGGAAGGAAGTGCATTAGGGTTATATATCCTTTCACCATACTTATTGAATCTGTATGCTGAGCAAATAATCCAAGAAGCCAGACTATGTGAAGAAGAATGTGGCATCAGGATTGGAGGAAGACTCATTAACAACCTGTGATATGCAACAACACAATTTTGCATGACAAAAGTGAGGATGACTTGAAGCACTTACTGATGAGGATTAAAGTCTACAGTCTGCAGAATGGATTATACCTCAACATAAAGAAAATGAAAATCCTACCAACTGGACTAATAAGCAGCATTTTGATACATGGAGAAAAGATTGAAGTTGTCAAAGATTTCATATTACTTGGTTCTATAATCAACACCAATAGAAGCAGCAGTCAAGAAATTGTTGTATTCCATTGGGCAAATCTGCTGCCTCTTTAAAGTTCTGAAGAGCAAAAATGTTTCTTTGAAGACTAAGGTGCACCTAACCCAAGCCATGGTGTTTTCAATTGCTTCATATACATGTGAAAGCTGGGCAATGAATAAGCAAGACCAAAGAAGGGTTGAGGTTTTTGAGTTGTGGTGTTAAAGAATACTGAAGGTACCATGAGATTAACAAATCTGTCCTGGAAGAAGTAGCCAGAATGGTCTTTGGAAGCGAGAATGGCCAGGCTTCATCTCACCTACTTTGATCATATTGTCAGAAGGAACCATTCTTTGAAGAAGGATATTATGCTTGGTAAAATGGAGGGTAAGCAAAAAAGGGGAAGTCCCTCAATGAGATGGATTGACAGTGACTGCAACGATAGGCTCAGGTATAGCAAGAATTGGGGTTGCTTTGAGTCCGAGCTGACTGGATGGCACCTAACAACAACAACAACAACATATATACATACACAAACTTCATTGTTTTTGCTTCTCTAGAGAACCCAGCTTAAGACATATGGTAATACCACCCAAACTATCTACAGATTTAATACAATCCCTATTGAAAATCTCAGAATTTTTTTTTGTTGTTGTTGCAAAAATAAAAAAGCTGATCCCAAAATTCATATGAGAATTCACATTTCCCAATTTCAAAATTTACTAAAGCAACTACGACAATGTGGTTCTGGCATATGGGTAAACATAAATCTATGGGAGAGCACTAGAATCTAGAAATAAACCTTCACACAATAGTCAATTGATTTTTTAACAAGAGTGTCAATGGTGAAAGTTTAGCCTTTTCAACAAGTGGTGCTGGGACAACTCAATCTCCATAGGTGAAGGAATGAAATTGGACCCCTACTCACTATAAACAAAAATTAACTCAAAATAGATCAAGACCTAAATATAAGAGCTAAAACTATGAAACTCTTAAGTGAAAACATAGGTGTAAATTTTTGTGTCCTTGGATTAGGCAGTGATTTCTTAGCTATAACACCAAAAGCACAAACAAAAAAATAGAGAACTGTTCTTCATCAGGAATAAAACTTTTGTGAGTTAAAATTATGAAGAAAGTGAAAAATGGCAATCTACAGAATGGGAGAGAATATTTACAAATCATATATCTGATAAAGGATTGTATCTAGGATATATATATATATAAGGAACTCAATAATAAAAAGAAAAATAACCCATACTTGCATAAATGTTTCTCCAAAAAGATACAATTACACATCAAATCAGATGTTTTGAAAATGGGAATGCAAGTCAAAATCACACAGCCTAGGGTAGCTGTTATTGGGAAAAACATCAACAATAAAACCAGATAATAACAAGCATTGGTGAGGATGTGGAGAAATTGGAGCACTCATACACTTTTGGTGGGAATGTGAAATGGCAGAGCCACTGTGGAAAACAGTTTGTCTGTTTCTCAAAAAGGTAAACAGAATTATGGTGTGACCCAGGAATTCTACTTTTAGGTACATACCAAAACCAAACAAATAAAAAAATTGAAAGCAAGGCTCAAATAGACACATGTACACCAATGTTTAATGCAGCATTATTAACAATAGCCAAAAGGCAGAAACCCAAATGTTCATCAGCAAATGGATAAGTGAAATGTGGTATATAAGTACAATGGAATATTATTCCACCATAAAAAAGGAATGACATTCTAATACATGCTAAGACATAGATGAACCTTGAAGATACTATGTTAGTGAAATACACCAAGTGAAAAGGATAAATATTGTATGATTTTATTTATATGAAATATCTAGGAAAACAAATACATGGATACAGAAGGTAGATTAGTGATTACCATGGGCTGGAAGAATGAGAGATTTTTGCTTAATGGATAGAGTTTCTGTTTGAGTGATGGAAAAGGGTTGGAAACAAATAGTGGGGACGGTGGCACAACACTGTAAGTGTGATTAATGCCACTGGATTGTACACTTGAAAATAGTTAACACTTCCAGCAAGACGGCAGAACAGACAGAAAAGCTACACAGACCTTCTACAACAAATAAATGAGAAACCAAATGAAAAGATACAGAAGATAATCTTGGAAGCTTGAGGTCCAAAGGGAAGTATAAAGGAGTGGATTAAATAGTTGACTAGTAGAGGAAACTGAATGAAAACAGAAAATAAGGAGAAAAACAGAGGTTTGTACTATCAGCTGGCCTGACAACATGGCCATTTTGAATATTTGCAAGTGGTGTTCTGATCTGGCAACAGATAATCACCTCCAGTGGCTGAGGACTACACAGGCAACTACACTGGTGGCCAATGACCAGAAAAGTGTACAACATTCCCCTTGTACACCACACCCTCTAGTGAACAGAAATGTGGCCATTTCCCATGCACCTTCTGGACCAGCAAGAATTCCATCCTGGACTGGGCAGCCTGCCATGAGCTGCCTTATGTGTGGGCAGGAACTTGTCCCAGAGCTAAGCCACAGGGATCCAAGTGAGGAGAGGGAACCCAGGCCACGCCCCAAAGCAGCAAGGCAGGAAGTGGGGAAAGGACAGAAAAGGCCAAGGCGACTGGGACAGAGCGAGGAGTCAGCTGCAGGGACCCAGGTGAGGAGAGGGAAACCAGGCCACACCCCACAAGCAGCAAGGTGGGAAAGCAGAGAAAGGACAGAAAAGGTCAAGGGGACCGGGTCAGACAGGGGAGTCAGCCACAGGGATCCAGGTAAGGGTAGTAGAAGAGGTTTCCAACAGCTAAGGGAGACAAACTTGTCTGTTGGTTTGTCCTACTGTGGTGAGGTGTTGCTGTGAGTACTGAGGCTGTGCCACTGGTGTTTCAAACCCAGTGGGATGCACATGGTGCACAGGTATCAGCCCAACTTGCAGACTGAGACAGACTAGGAAGAAGGAAGAGGCCATCCATTTCTCAAAGAATTGGCCAGGGAAAACCTTACGAATAGCAGAGAAACACTGTCTGATACATTACTACACAACTTTATGCATAGTCTGGAAACACTGTCCAATACAGAGGAGGAAAATGAGTCACTTAGGTTAGAAAGCTCTCAAAATAGGACTGGGCAAGAGCTGCATTACCAGAGTAAAACCAGCCTTACTCATATGGATAAGGTAAAACTTTCAAGACTTTCATTTGCTGATGTTGCACCACTCAAATTGAGGAGAAACAGCGACAAACATCCATTAATATTCAGAACATGGAATGTATGAAGTATGAATCTAGGAAAATTGGAAGTTGTCAAAAATGAAATGGAGAGATTCAAAATGGAGTCTCAGTAGTAATCAGCATGCTATTTCCCTCTAGCATCTTAGTGCTTGAAAAACTAGGTACAGCAGTTTGAATTAGGGATTTCGGTGCTCTGAACAGCTCACTGAATCAGAGTGCACCAAACACAGAAGAACAGAATTAGAGGCAAGGAACAGGGAAAGAATTTAAGAAAGATCCACCCAGTGGAAGGTGGACGGGCAACCGAGAGAGGCCATTGGAAATTTCCCTGGGGCAGTTGCTGACTGGTGGACAAGGGAGGCCACCTGTGATCTCTGTGGGCCAAGGAAGAAGACACCCTATATCAGCATACCAACGACCACACCAGCATACCAACAAACACCCCAAGGATCCACCTTCAGCACCTGATTTTATCAGTAACTTGGGTTGGCTAGGTGAAAAAGGGAGTACGCAGCACCACTGAAACCCAAGAAAGAGCTCACTGGTGCTCCAGGAGCGTGAGTTCACATCCCCCTCAGCAGGTCACTGAGCGGGCTTGGGTCAGCTTGGGAGGCATGAAGAGGTCTGTGCTTGTCTTCATCACTCATATCGGGACCACAGATTACTAGCAGGCACTCTCCCAATTCCAGTCAGCTGAAATCACACACATCTTTGGCACTGCAGGTGGCCAGTATCACAAACTCCCGAGCTGTTCATGGTCTGGGTGGATTGGGCTGGCACTGCGGGCACATGGGGTGGAGAGAAAGGAATCCGTGGCCGAGTGCGGACCCGGCAATTTGCCTTGGATAGGCTTTTGAGTGCCAAGGGGCCTTGGAAGCGGGGTCTTTGAGTGTGTCCGAGCCTGGTGGAAAGTGGTGACAACAAGAATCGTACTGAAATTGAGCTACGGGCTTGTAAATAACAGTACCACATCATCAGTAGTGGCCTGCTCAAAGCCCTAGAAACTGACTCTAGCAACACCAGGCTTTCCTTCTTCTGCTTCCACTTTCTCTGCCAATAACTTCACTCATTCAATAGAAGAAACCATATTCAGCCAATTACCATAAAACCTTCCAGTTCGAACTCTAAACCCTCTTTACAACAAACAGAAACACATATACACATTCCACACAATGATTCCACCATCACAGAGAAAACTGCAGAGTGACCCAGCATATCTGAATCAATAATAAAATACACCAACTACACCTTTTCAAAATATTAAATCATAAAACCAAGACAAAACAAATAAATACGTAAACAGCAGTTAAAGACAACCTCAAAATGTCTAGGAAACAACAGGCAACCTCTAAAGAAAAAAAAAAAAAAAAAGCAAGGCATTAGAAGCAAAATCACAAACATAGGTCTCAATATACATGGAGGAAGAGGAAGCAATAGAATTATCTGAGAAGGAATTTAGAAGATACATTTATAGAGCTATACAAGAGCCTAAGGAAACCCCAAACAGAAACAAGGAGAACACAGACAGTTCCCTAGAGGAACTCAGGAAAATCATTGAGGAACAGAATATTAAGATAATGCACAATCAGAAATCATATAAAAACAGCAGTTAGAAATGCAGAAGATGTCTATTGATACGCAAACCATGAGCACCAAAATGACAGAACTACACAACACGATAGAAACTCAAAAGAGTAGATTAGAACTGGCTGAAGAATGCATATCCCAACTAGAAGACAAATCCCTGGATACTAGCCTTTATGAAGAAAAATCAGAACAAATATTTAAGAGAAATGAAGAGAGCCTAAAAAACATATGTGATGACACGAGATGAAACAATATAAGACTCATTGGAATTCCAGAACAAGAAGAGGCGAAAAAGACCACTGAGAAAATTGTGGAAGACCTGCTAACAGAAAACTTCCCTGATATCATGAAGGAAGAAAAAAATATCTGTCCAAGAAGCTCATAGAACCCCACACAAGATAGATCTCAAAAGAAAAACACTGAGGCATATTATTATCACACTTTCCAAAATCAAAGAAAAAATTTTGAGAACTGCCTGGGAAAAAAAGTAATATTATTTATAATAATCAAACAATTAGGCTGATCTCTGATTACTCAGCAGAAACCATGCACGCAAGAAGGCAATGGGATGGCATATATAAAACTCTGAAGGAAAAAAACTTCCAACCAAGAATCCTATATCCAGCCAAATTATCCATCAAATACGAGGGCAAAATCAAGGCATTCTCAGATAAACAGAAATTAAGAGACTTTGTGAAAACCAGACCAACCCTACAAGAAATGCTTAAGGAAGACCTACCAATAGAGAACCCACAACAGAGATCAGCAAAACCAGGATATGTGACATCAACTCTAAAACCAAACCAGAAATAGATACTCATAATAAAACATTCTACCTTAAAAATGGAGGAACTCAAACAGCACACAACAACAGCAACTAACGTATCAGAGGGAATAATACTTCTAGGTACAGACCCTCAAATGGAGAGGAAAACATGACAATATCTTTGCACCATGCACTGTTCTAAAAATGTAGAGACAAGAATATACTCCAAGGTAACCACAGGGAAGAGTAACAATTCTTCTACACAAATCCAGAAGGAAGGAAAACATATGGGCTTAATAAACACAAAATCAACTATGAAGAAGAAAAGGGAGAAAGTATTAGCTAACAAACTGAACTCAGCACAGAAATATACACAGACCAAGGAATCACCAACGACATGACAAAAAAAAACCACAACAGAATGACACCAATCAACTCATACCTATCACTAATTACACTCAATGTGAATGGACTAAATGCACCTATAAAGAGAAAGAGAGTGGCAGACTGGATAAGAAAAGAAGACCCATTGATATGCTGCCTACAAGAAACACACATTAGACACAAAGACAAAAAAAAATAAATAAATAAATAAAAAATAAGAGTTAAAGGATGGAAAAGAATATACCAAGCCAATGGAAACCAAAAAAAGGGCAGGGGTAGCAATATTGATTTCTGATAAAATAGACATTAAGGTG
>NW_006922205.1:822861-825467 GCF_000298275.1 Orycteropus afer afer
CTCCAATCCTGATGCCACGTTTTTCTTCATATAGTCCAGCTTCTCAGATTATTTGCTCAGCATATAGATTGAATAGGTATGGGGAAAGGATACAACCCTGATGCACTACCTCCTGATTTTAAACCATGCAGTGTCCCCTTATTCCATTCAAACAACAGCCTCCTGCTCATGATACAGGTTCCTCATGAGTACAATCAAGTGTTCGGGAACTCCCATTCTTCTCAATGTTATCCATAATTTGTCATGATCCACATAATCAAATGCCTTTGCATAGTAAATAAAACACAAGTAAACATATTTCTGGTATTCTTTGTCTTGAGCCAAGATCCATCTGACAACAGCTATGATATCCCTTGTTCCACATCCTCTTATCCAGCTTGCACCTCTGGAAGTTCTCTGTCAATATACTGCTGCAACCGTTTCTGAATTATCTTCAGTAAGATCTTACTTGCATGCGATATTAATGATAGTGTTATATAATTTCCACATTCTGTGGGATCATCTTTATTTGGAATGAGTACAAATATGGATCTCTTCCAGTCAGTTGGCCAGGTAGCTGTCTTCCAAATCTCTTGGCGTAACCAAGTGAGTGCCTCCAATGGGGTATCTGTTTGTTGAAATATCTCAATGGGTATTCCATCAATTCCTGGAGCCTTGTTCTTCACCAATTCCTTCGTTGCAGCTTTGACTTCCTCCTTCAATACCATTGGTTCTAGATCATATATCACTTCCTGAAATGGATGAAGATCTTCCAGTTCTTTTTGGAACAGTGACTGTGTATTCCTGTCATCTTCTTTGATGTTTCCTGCATCATTCAATATTTTGCCCATAGAATCTCTTAATATTGCAACTTGAGGCTTAATTTTTTTATTCAATTCTTTCAGCTTGAGAAATGCTGAGCATGTTCTTCCTTTCTGGTTTTCAAACTCCAGGTCTTTTCACAGTTCATTATAGTAATTGGTTTTGTCTGCTCGAGCTGCTCTTTGAAATCTTCTGTTCAGCTCTTTTAACTTGTCATTTCTTTCATTTGCTTTAGCTACTCTCTGCTCAAGGGCAAGTTTCAGAGTCTCTTCTGTCATCCACTTTGGTCTTCTCTTCTTTTCTCATCTTCTTAGTGATCTCTTGCTTTCTTCATGGATAATGTTCTTGATATCCTTCCACAATTCTTCTGGTTTTCAGTTGTTGGTGTTCAATGCAGCATATCTATTCTTTAGATGATCTCTAAATTGAGGAGGGATATATTCAAGATCATATTTTGGCTCTCTTGGTCTTGTTTGAATTGTCTTTAACTTGCATATGAGCAGTTGATGTTCTGTTCCACAATCAGCTCCCGGCCTGGTTTTGGCTGAAGATATTGAGCTTCTCCACCACCTCTTGCCACAGATGTAGTCAATCTGATTCCTGTGCATTCCATCTGATGAAGTCCATGTGTAGAGCCGCCGTTTGTGTTGTTGAAAAAAGGTGTTTGCAATGAACATGTCATTGGTATTGCAAAATTCTACCATGCAAGTTCCAGCATTATTTCTGTCACCAAGGCCAAATTTTCCAACTACCGGTGATTCTTTGTTTCCAACTTTGCATTCCAGTTACCAGTGATAATGAACACATCCTGATTGCATGTTTGGTCAATTTCAGACAAAAATATGTGAAGCAAAAATAACTGAATTAAAAGGAATGGTAGACAACTCTGCATTAGTAGTAGGTTGACTTTAACACACCACTTTCAAGGAGAGGCAGGTCAACAGGAAAAAAACTAAAAAAAGATACAGAAGAACTCAACAATATAATCAACCAACTGGAACTCATAGACATATATAGAGCACTTCACCCAACAAAAACACAATTCACATCATTTTCCAGTGCACATGGATCCTTCTCAAGAATAGACCATATGCTAGGACATAAAAACAAGCCTCAATAAATTCAAAAGCATTGAAATACTGCAAAGCATCTTCTCTGACCACAATGCTATAAAACTAGAAATTAATAATAGGAAGAGCATGGAAAAAGCATCAAACATATGGAAGCTGAACAACTCTCTGATTAAAAACTATTGGGTTACAGAACCGATAAAAACTGAAATAAAAAAATTCCTAGAAACTAATGAGAATGAAGATACATCATACCAAAACCTATGGGACACAGTGAAAGCATTACTCAGAGGACAGTTTATAGCAATAAATGCATACATGGAAAAAGAAGAAAGAAACAAAATAAACACTCTAACTTATCAACTCCAATAACTAGAAATAGAACAACAAAAAAATCCTACAGTATCTAGAAGCAAGAAAATAATAAAGATCAGAGCAGAAATAAATGGAACAGAAAACAAAAACACCATAGAGAAAATCAACAAAACAAAGAGCTGGTTCTTCAAAAAGATTAATAAAATTGATAAATCATTGGCAGACCTAACGAAAGAAAAGAAGGAGAAGAACCAAATGACAAGAATTGTAAATGAAAACAGTGTCATCACAACAGAACCAACTGAAATAAAAAAGATACTGACAGAATATTATGAAAAACTGTACACCAATAGATTCGAGTATCCAGAATACATGGACAAGTTTCTAGAATCACAAGACCTACCTAAATTATCCCACTCA
>NW_006922205.1:825567-826507 GCF_000298275.1 Orycteropus afer afer
AAAAAAAAAACTTCCCACAAAGGAAAGCCTTGGCCCTGATGGCTTCACTGGAGAATTCTATCAAATATTCAGAGAAGAGCTGACACCTATATAACTCAAGCTATTCCAGAACATAGAAAAAGATGGAGTACTTCCAAACTCATTTTATGAAGCAAGCATAACACTAATACCAAAACCAGGGAAAGAAAACACTACCAAGGAAAACTACAGACCAATATCACTCGTGAACATAGATGCAAAAATCTTTAACAAAATCCTGGCCAACAGCATATCAAAAAATTAATATATCTGGATCAAGTGGGATTCATACCAGGTTTACAAGGGTGGTTCAACATCAGAAAATCAATCATTGTAATCCACCACAGAAACAAAACAAAAGAAAAGGACCAAATGATTATATCAATTGATGCAGAAAAGGCATTTGATAAAATTCAACATCCATTCCTGTTTAAAACTCTCAGCAAAATAGGGATAGAAGTGAAATTCCTCAACATATTAAAGGGTATATATGTAAAGCCAATGGCCAACATCATTATTAATGAAGAACGACTCAAGGCATTCCCTTTACGAACAGGAACCAGACAGGGATGCCTCTATCACCACTCCTATTTAACATTGTATTGGAAGTCCTGGCCAGGGCAATAAGGCAAGAAAGAGAAATAAAAGGCATATATATTGGCAGAGAGGAATTAAAACTATCTCTATTTGTGGATGATATGATCCTATACATAGAAAACCCAAGGGACTCAATAAAAGGACTTGTTGTTGTTGTTATATGCCGTCGAGTCGGCCCAGACTGATAGCGACCCCTCCTCAGGTTTCCGAGGCATTATCACTGGAACTAATAGAGAGTTTCAGCAAAGTGGCAGGATACAAGATCAACATACAAAAATCAGTTGGATTTCTCTACACCAGCAAGGACTCCTCTGATAAAGAAATA
>NW_006922205.1:826940-827422 GCF_000298275.1 Orycteropus afer afer
TTGACAAAGGCCCAAAGCCCATTAAATGGGGAAGAGACAGCCTCTTTAACAAATGGTGCTGGCAAAACTGGATATCCACCTGTAGAAAAATGAAAAAAGACCCATATCTCAGCCCATACACAAAAACAAACCCAAGCTGGGTCAAACACTTAAATGTAAAACCCAGAGCTATAAAATTCATCAAAGATAAAATAGGGGCAATTCTAGGAGTCTTAATTTATGGCATAAATAGACTATCAAGCATAACCCAGAATGCACAGGAGATAGAAGAGAAGCTAGATGACTGGGATCTTTGAAAAATTAAATTCTTGGGTGCATCGAAAGATTTCTTCAAAAGGGTAAAAAGAGAACCTACAGGAGTTCCGGCAAGATGGCGGACTAGGCAGAAGGACTGCACAGACCCTCTTCAACAAAGAAAAGGGAAACCAATTAACATAAACACAGAAGATAATCTTGGGCCCCTGAGCCTTGAAGGGAAGGAT
>NW_006922205.1:856268-858581 GCF_000298275.1 Orycteropus afer afer
ACACTGGGAAGAGATAACTATGGGGAGGATGTGGGAGGGGAGTTGTTGCATTGTGGTAAACTGTGGTCAGTGTTATGAGAAGAAGTGTATGTGAACTGCTGTATGGAACATTAATTTGCTCTGTAAATCTTCAATCACAATAATAATAATAAATAAAAGACAGAGAAGAACCAAGATTTGAGTGTGTCCTTGGACTCAAGATCTCTGCATAGAGACTACAGCAGAGATGACAGCAGAGAGTCCAGCAGAGACACAGTGGCAGCAGAACTGATAGACTGGCAGGAGACAGAGTGTTGTGCTTGCCAGCCTACAGAACAAGTAAGCTGAGTGCCTTTGGGCAGGAGGGTTGCTTGTGGAGCGAGGTGCACCTAGGTGCACCTATCAGCAGAGCTAAAGAGTTTGGTAACACTTGCCTGAGCAGGGCAGGGGCCAGGCTGAGAGGCCAAGGCCTAAATAGAAGCCTGCCTGTGGGCATCAGAAAGGGAAGACTGTCCTGATTGAAGATTTGTATCCTGAACACATTCCTGAACCTGAACTATAACCTGTTACTTTCCTAATAAACCAACAATTTTGAAAAAAAAAAACAAAAGGAGGAAGTGAGTCAGGGTTGTATCCTTTCTCCATACTTATTCAATCTATATGCTGAGCAAATAAGCCGAGAACCTTGACTATGTGAAGAAAAATGTGGCATCAGGTTTGGAGGAAGAACCATTAATAACCTGAGATACAGAGACGATACCACTTTGCTTGCTGAAAGTGAGGATGACTTTAGGCACTTAGTGATGAAGATTGAAGAATACAATCTGCTGTATGTATTACATCTCAATATAAAGGAAACAAAAATCCTCACAACTGGAGCAATAAGCCACATCATGATAAATGCAAAAAAGATTTAGGTTGTCAAAGAATTCACGTTGCTTTGTTCTATAGTCGATGCCAATGGAAGCAGTGGTCAGGACATTAGACGATGTGTAGCACTTGACAGGCAGCTGTGAAGGAACTCTTTCTAGTAGTGCTGAGGAGCAAGGATGTCTCCTTGAGGACTAACGTGCACCTGACACAAGCCATAATATTTCCAATCACCTCCTATGCATGTGAGAGCTGGACAATGAATAAGGAAGACCGAAGAAGAGTTGATGCTTTTGAGTTGTGGTGCTGACGAAGAATGCTGAAAGTACCATGGACTGCTAAAAGAACTAACAGATCTGTCCTGGAGGAAGTGCAGCCAAAATGCTCCTTGGAAGCAAGAATGGCCAGACTTCATCTCACCTACTTTGGTCATGTTGTCAGAAGGGACCATTCCCTGGAGAAGGATGTCATGCTTGGTAATGTGGAGGGTCGACAAAAGAGAGGAAGGCCTTCAACGAGTTGGACTGTCACGGTGGCCGTGACAATGGGCTCAAGTATAGCAAGGATCATGGAGCTAGTGCAGGATCAGGCGGTGTTTTGCTCTGCTGTGCATGGGGTCGCTAAGAGTTGGAAACAACTCGACGGCACCTAACAACAACAACAAGCACCCTGTTCCCAACAACTTTTGGGGCCAGAAGCTTTCTCTGAGACCAGGATCCTGTGCCCAGTTACCTTTTGAGATAGAAGGAATTTTGTCTTGGACCAGACACCCTAGTCCCTGCTGCTTATTATTATTATTATTATGATTTGGGTGTTAGTTTACAAGAGCAAATTGATTTTCCATACAATAGTTCATATACATTTTGTTTCATGACATTGATTGCAATCCTAATAAGCTAACAGCTGTGTTCCCACTTCCTACTTGTGGTTACCTTTTTCCTGTGTCCTTCTTTCCTATGTATTCCTGCCCTACAAATTATCTCCCTGCCCAAATACTGCCCTTCTGATCTCCCATGGCTAATTGTTCTAAGGAGTGTACCTATCTGGTGTAAACACTGACCTTATATGCCCCTCTATTGTTTGGCTGGAAGCCATGGGAGTGAGTTCAATTCCAGGTCTGAAGGGAGACTAGGGGTCATAGTTTCAGGCATATCACTAATCTCTATCAGATCAGTAAACCTGATCTTTTTTTTTAAAAAAATGATTTTCACTTTTGTTCCATATTTTTCTCCCACTCTTATCCAGGGTGTCCTAAACTCATCCCTTTCCAGGTGGCTGACAGTGGTAGCTGGGGACTATTTAGTTCTTCAGGTCTTAGCGTCATATAAGCTGAGGTTTGCATGCTCCATTAGTCCCTTGGACTAATTGTTTCTATGCATCTTTGGTTTTCTTCATTCATCTTTGCTCCAGATGAGAAGAGACAAATTGTTGCATCTTTTATTTATTTATTTATTTATTATTGTG
>NW_006922205.1:859106-860386 GCF_000298275.1 Orycteropus afer afer
CCATGGATCTTTGGTTTTCTTCATTCTTCTTTGCTCTGGATGAGGAGAGACCCATCATTGCATCTAGATGGCTACTAGCAAGCTTTTAAGATCCCAAGATCCCAGTCATTACTTACCAAAGTAGGAGATGGAATAATATTTTGTGTAGTATGTTATGCCAATTGAGCTTGATGTCCCCTGTGGCTATGGTCTCAAGCCTACAGGTTCAACCACTCAATCCCTCAGGGAAGCTGGCTGTGACCAAGAAGTGACTACAACCTTGTCCCTTGTCAGCTCTACTATACACCTGAGAATTCAGATCATACATATACACTTATAGGACCATTGTCTGCCAACCCTATACATGGTCTTGGGTACACTCCCCATTTCATAGACATACCTAATAGTTCAGCCTGTCCACCCATCTATCCACCCATATACCCATGTTTGCCTTCACTGACAATGGTACTGTATGTGCAAAAGTGTTCATCTTTGTTGTCTGTACCTCCCATGTACCTCTGTCTTCCTCTTCCTCAATGCCACAATGTTGATCACTGACATTTGGTACATTGCCCTTCTCTTCACCTAAATAAGAACTTATCTCTACCTATCTGACAGTGTTTCCTGGCCTCCCCTCCCACCCCTGGTAACCAACAAAGAAAATTTCCTTCCATAGATAAACGTTTCCTTGATTTTTTACAATAGCAGACTAATATAATATTTGTCCTCCTGTGAATGACTTATTTCACTCAGCATAGTGTCCTCCAAGTTCATCCACGTTATGTGGTGTTTTGCAGATTCTAGATTATTCTTTAGGGTTGCATATTATTCCATTGTGTGTATGTACCAAACTTTGGTTATACATTCCTCAGTTGATGGACATGTAAGTTGTTTCCATATTTTGGCTATTGCAAATAGTGCTGCGATGAACATGGGTGTGCATGTGTCTGTTCTTGCCATGGTTCTCACTTTTTTAGGATATATGCCTAGTAATGGAATGGCTGGGTCAAATGGTATTTCTAATTCTAACTTTTTAAGGAATCGCCATACTGCTTTCCACAGTGCTTGTACCACTTTACAGTCCCACCAGCAGTGTATGAGAGTCCCAATCTCTCCACATACTCACTAGCATTTGTTATTTCCTGTCTTGTTGAACTTTGCTACTAGTGCTGAAGCAAAATGGTATCTCATTGTTGTTCTGATTTGCATTTCTCTAATGGCTAATGGGGAGCTCTGGTAGCATAGTGGCTAAGGCACTTGACTGCTAACCAGAAGGTTGGCGGTTCAAACCCACCAGCCAC
>NW_006922205.1:862256-863732 GCF_000298275.1 Orycteropus afer afer
TTTTTTTTTTCAGTATTCCCTCCCCTCCCCTCCCACCCCTGGCAAGCAACAAAGAAAATTTCCCTCCATATATAAACCTTTCCTTGACCCTCCACAACAATGAACTAATACTATATTTGTCCTTCTCTGATTGACTTATTTCACTCAGCATAATATCCTCCAAGTTCACCATATTATGCGGTGTTTTGCAGACTCTACATTATTCTTTAGTGCTGCATAGCATTCCAGTATGTGTATGTACCATAGTTTGGTCATAATTCCGCTAATGGTCATGCAGGTTGTTTCCATCTTTTTACTATTGGAAATAGTGCTGTGATGAACATGAGTGAGTATGTATCTGTTCCTATCCTGGCTCTCACCTCTCTAGGATATAAACCTAGTAATGGGATTGCTGGGTCAAATGTTATCTCCAATTCCTACTTTCTAAGGAATCACCATATTGCTTTCCACAGTGGTCGTGTCACTTCACAGTCACACAAGCCATGTACAAGAGTCCCAATCTCTCCACATCCCCACCAGCATTTGTTCTTTTCTGTCTCATTGAACCTTGCCATCAGTCCTGGGGTGAGACGGTATATCTCATTGTTGTTTTGATTTACATCTCTCTGATGGTCAATAATTATGAACATCTTTTCATGTATTAGCTCACCACCTGAATATCCTCCTTGGTGAAGTGTCTATTAATGTCTTCTGCCCATTTTTCAATTGGTTTGTTAATTCCTTTGATGTTGAGGCATAGGAGTTTTCCATCAATCTTAGAGATAAGTCCCTTTCCAGATATGTAATTATCAGCAAATATGAATTTGTTGCTGTAATTTTTGTCATGTGCTTTTTCATGGTGTCATTTTCTTTGTTCCATATAATTTTCTATGCTGAGCTCATTTTGTTTATGAATCGTGTTATCACTTCCTTCATTGCTATTGTTTTAGTATTTGCTGAATATTTATGCTGGTACTCTTTTATTTTGATGTGAAGGTTTATAATTTTTCTTTGAGGTTACCCTATGATTTATAGTTTTTTTTCCCCAAGTTTAGAACTATCCATTCTATCTTGTAGTTGTCTTGACTTCCCTACCATCTAGAAGCTCTGTAATGACACAGATTTTTTTCTCCTCTTTTTGTTTTGTAGTTGTCCTCATTCGTCAGTTGGTGTCTCTGGTTCCCTGTTTACAATCTTGTAGGCTTATTTACTTTGAATACTTCTATAGCTGGGTTAGTTTCTGGGTTATATCATCATGTGTGTTAATGTCAGTTGTTGTTGGCTGTTGTTGCTTCTCTGTCTAAATGGCTCCCTTTACCAGCTCTTGTAAGGTTGGTCTGGTTTGAACAAATTCCCTTAATTTCTGCTTATCAGGAAATGTCCTCATTTCACTGTCATAGGGACAATTTTGCTGGGTACATAATTCTTGGTTGGAAATTTTTCTCTTTCAGTGTTTTATATATACCATCCCACTGTCTTCTTGCCTGCATGGTTTCT
>NW_006922205.1:864146-868279 GCF_000298275.1 Orycteropus afer afer
GAATTCCAATGATACATAGTTTATTCCTTTTGATGGTATCCCACATGAACCTTAGGCTTTCTTCATTTTGTTTTGATCTTTTTTTCTGATTGATCCCTTTCCAAAGAAGTATTCAGGTATTTGTCTTCATTCTCATTAATTCTGTCTTCCATTGCATTAATTCTACTCCTTTGTCCTTTCAATGTGTTATCTATTTCTGACAATTTACTATTAATCTTTTGGATTTCTATCTGTCGATTTAGAATCATTTCTAATTTTTCATTTATTTTGTCATTTTGTTCTTGTGTTTTGTTCCAAAATGCTTCTAGGGTTTTGTCTGTGTTTTCCTTGGTCTGTCTCCCAATCTTTGAAGATATCTAATTCTTTGATTCCCTTATCAGGGAATTCCAATATTCCATCTTCCTCAGGGA
The DNA here is from genome assembly GCF_000298275.1 of Orycteropus afer afer. NCBI lineage: Eukaryota > Metazoa > Chordata > Mammalia > Tubulidentata > Orycteropodidae > Orycteropus > Orycteropus afer. Next base: position 864,557 of record NW_006922205.1, read on the forward strand.
TGTGTTTTGGGTCTGTAAACTGGTCCCTTGTTTCTCCTGCTTTATCTTGCTTCTTTGTGTGGACTGTGATGCTCTGTTGTCTCCAAGGCATTGTGACATTTTTGTGTTTATATTTAATTGGTGATTATATGTTGGAGTGATTTGCCCACAATTTTCGTTTTCTTTGTTTGGTTTGTATGTTATCTATACAGGCAGGGTACTGTGCTGTGGTCCTTTATTCACTAGTTGACAGCACTTATACACTCACCACCTATCTCCTTTCCTGTTGTCAGCCTCTCCTATGTCCTTGCCAACCCTGGCAAACAGAACCTGTTCTTAGGTCCCTGGAATCCGAATGAGAATGCCATCACTTTAAAATCCAAAATGGATGCCATTTGTAAACATTCAAAATGGCTGCACCCTTGATCACTTTAAATATCCAAAATGGCTGCCTTTTATAAACATTCAAAATGGTTGCACCTTCCATCACTTTAAATATCCAAAATGGCCAACACTTGTAAACATTCAAAATGGCTGCGCCCTCGGTCACTTTAAATATTAAAAATGGCTGCCACATGTAAACCATCAAAATGGCTGTGCCTTCCAGACATCAGAAAGTCCACAGGTCAGGTTGTCTCCCTCCTTGCTGTTTCCATTCCCATAGGCCATGAGAGCAGTTGTCCCTGCAGGCCTTGGTAACCAGAACTGATCTTTAGGTCAATTCTCAGGTCCCAACACCACTTGGAAATATTCAGGCTGTTTGTCTCGTCAGAGTAACTGATAGTCCGCAGCTCCAACTGTCTCTGTACTCACTGTTTTTGTTCAGGTTTTTCCACTAGTTGGTGCCTACACCACTTCTGCATAGTTCCTTTTAAAGCTCAGGGTTCCAGGATTATGTTTTGTATCTCTGTCAATTGATTTTTCTTTTCTTTGTTGAAGAGGGCCTGTGTTGCCTGTCTGCCTATTCCTCCATCTTACCAGAAGTCCTCTTCTGCATCTTTGTTGGGTTTCATTCCAGTTGTTCTATCTTTCATTGAAAGTGGTGTATTCAAGTCTCCCCCTATGAGTGTGGAGTCACCTATTTGACTTTTCAACTCTTTTAAAGTCTGATTTATGTATTTTGGGGCTCTTTCATTAGGTCCATAGATATTTATGGTTATATCTTTATGTTCAATTGATCCTTTAATCATTATATAATGTCCTTCCTTGTATCATATGGTGGTTTTTGTCTTAAAGTCAATTTGATCAGAAATCAATATTGCCACTCCTGCTCTTTTACAGTTACCATTTGCTTGATATATCTTTTTCCAACCTTTGATTTTTAGTCTGTTTTTTGTCTTTGTTTCTATGGTGTGTCTCCTGTAGACAGCATATTGATGGATTTTGTTTTCTTATCCAATCTACAACTCTCCATCTCTTGAGTAGTGCATTTAATCCATTAACATTCAGTGTAATTACTGACAAGTATGAATTTGTTGCTGTCATTTTGTTATGTGTTTTTTCATGGTGTCCCTTGTTTCTTTGCTCCATATTATTTTCTGTGCTGAGCTCCTTATGTTTATGAATCTTGTTATCATTTCCTTTGTTACTGTTGTTTTAGTGCTCTTGAATATTTGTGCTCATCCTCTTTTTAATTGTGATGTTAAGGTTTATCATTTTTCTTTGAAGTTACCCTGTGATTTATAATTTTCTACCCAAGATTAGAACAGTCCATTCTATCTTGCAACTCTCTTGACTTCCTCACCATTTAGAAATTCTGTAACTATACAGTATTTTCCCTCTTTTTGGTTTGTAGTTGTCCTATCTTGCCAATTGATGTCTCTGGTTCCCTGTTTACAATCTTGTAAGCCTATTTTACTTTGGATATGTTCACAACTGTGGTTTCTGGGTTATGTCATCTTGTGTATTAATGACTGGTTGTTATTTGCTATTTTTGGTTGTCTGTTCAAAGGACTACCATTAATGTCTGTTGTAAGGTTGGTCTGGTTTTAACAAATTCCCTTAGTTTCTGCTTATCTGGAAATCTCTAATTTCACCATCATATTTGAGTGATAATTTTGCCAGGTATATAATTTTTGGTTGAAAAATTTTCTCTTTCAGGGTTTTATATATACCATCCCATTGCCTTCTTGCTTGCATGGTTTCTGCTGAGAATCCGAGTTTATTCTTACTTGTTGTCCTTTTTAAGTAACTTTTTGTTTTTCCCATGCTGCTTTCAGGAGTCTTTCTTTGTCTTTGGTTTTGATGAGTTTTATGATAATATGTCTTTGTGGTTTTCTTATGGGGGTCTATCCTGTTTGGGGTTTGTTGGACTTCCTGAATGGATATATTCCCATCTTTCATCATATCAGGGAAGTTCTCCTCCAACAAATCTTGGACAATTTTCTTAGGGGTTTTATTATTCTCCTCCTGTTCTGGAATTCCAATGACATGTAGGTTATTCCTTTTGATGGTATGCCATATGAACCTTAGCCTTTCTTAATTTTGTTTTCATCACTTTTCAGATTGATCTCTTTCCAAAGAATTATTCAGGTATTTGTCTTCAATCTCATTAATTCTGTCTTCTGTTGCATCAGTTCTACTCCTTTGCCCTTCCAATGTGTTATCTATTTCTGACAATTTAGTATTAATCTTCTGGATTTCTATCTGTAGATTTAGAATCATTTCTATTTTTCCATTTATTTTGTCATTTTGTTCTTGTATTTTCTTCCAAAATTCTTCTAGGATTTTGTCTGTGCTTTCCTTGGTCTGTCTCTCAATCTTTTGAAAACACCTAAATATAGTTTTATTGAATTCCTTATTAGAGAGTTCCAATGCTGCTTCTTCCTCAGGGATGTATTCTGGGTCTATATCCTGCTCCCTTGTTTCTACCACTTTATCTTGCCTCTTTGTGTGGACCATAGTGGTCTGTTGTCTCCAAGACATTGTGGCATTATTGTATTTAGATCTCTGTTAACTGTTTGTGAAGAGCAGCCAAGGGTGTGTCAAGCTCTTTTTGGTGGTTGTTTATCATTGGTCCATTGGTGGAGAAGGAAATGGTGGCTTTCACTAAGTAAGTGAAATTGTAGGAGGCATGGGTCTAGTTGTGTCATGTAGGGACTGTTAGCTGTCTTTCACTCAGTTAGACAAAAATAACAATTGAATAATTATAAAAAAAGTGAAAGGAAATGGAGAAAAAAAATACACCATATAACCACACAGGAACAGTAACTAAAAAAAGAAGGAGAAGAAGAAAAAAACCCCTGCAATATCTGAGGATAGGGCAATAAGAGAGAAAAGGTAGAGAAGGAGAATAATGAAGGAAAAAAATGGGAAAAATGCAAAAAGAAGAACAAGGAATAGGGTTAACCATGAGAAAGAAAAATTGGAACGAGGAACAGAGAGAAGAAAAAAGCTGAAAACTAGAACCTGGGATGGGAAGAATAAAGAATAATAGTAAAAAGGACAAAAGTAATAATAATAATAATAATAGTTTTAAAACAGACAAAAACAAACTAAAAAACAAAAGTAAAGAAAAAAAAACAACATCGGGGCAGATGGGGCAGGGCATCCAGGCTCCTTCTGAGCACACAGACTGGGATGGAATTCCTGCTGAATGGGAGTGAAGGATGGCTGCACCTCCACTCACCAAGAGGGTGAGGGGTATAAGAGTAACAAGGAGAATGTAGCACTTTTCCATTCATCTGATTTCGGAATGTCCTTGGGGTTACTGGCAAGTGGAGCCTATTCTTTTTTTTTTTTTTT
>NW_006922205.1:868865-873168 GCF_000298275.1 Orycteropus afer afer
GTTGCATCTAGATGGCAGCTTGCTAGCTTTTAAGATCCCAGTCACTGTGCATCGAAGTAGGAGGTGGAACAATGTTTTGTATAGTATTTTATGCCAATTGAGCTTGATGTCACCTGTGACTATGGTCCCGAGCCCTCAGGATCAACTACTCTATCCTCTGGCTGTGACCAAGCAGTGACTACCACCTTGCCTCTTGTCAGCTCTACTATACACCTGGGAATTCATGTCACACACATAAACTTATAAGACTGTTGTCTGCCAATCCTATACATGTTCTTGGGTAAACTCCCCAAAGTGGAGCCTATTCTTAAGTACCTAGAATCTGGGAGAACACTGTTGCTTTAAATATCCAAAATGGTCAAGCTGCTTGTAAACATTCAAAATGGCTGTGCCCTCTGGACAGAGAAAAGTCCACAGCTCAGCCCACCTTCCACTTTGCTGCTTTCCCTTTTATTCCCCAGCCACTAGAGCAGTCCTCCATGTAGTCCCTGGCTAGCAGGGCCAATTTTTAGGTTAATTCTTAGGTCCTACCACCACTTGGCAATATCCAAGCTGTCCACGATGTCTGTGCCATTAGGATTGCTGCCAGACCACAGCTCTGTATATCTCCTTTTTTGATGTTTTTATGCAAATTCTTCTCCTAGTTGGAGTTTAGTCCACTGCTCTCCTTTCCTTCAAGGCTCAGGTGTCCAGAATTATCTTCTGTATCTGTGTTAATTGGTTCTCCTTTTCTTTGTTGAAGAGGGTCTGTGCAGTCTTTCTGCATATTCTGCCATCTTATCTGAACTCAAATTATTGCATCTTAGATGTTCACATGCAAGCTTTTAAGACCCCAGTCCTACTCACCAATGCAGGATGCAGAACAATACTTTTGTGTAGTATGTTACGCCAATTGAGCTTGATGTCCCCTGTGACCATGGTCCTGAGCCCATAGGTCCAACAACTTGCTCCCTCATCTTGGTTGGCTATGGTTAAGAAATTGTTATAATTTTGCCCCCATTAGCTCTATTGTATATATGGACATTCTTTACCACATACAAATATCTATGTAGAAAGATTATTTGCCAAACCAGTATAGTATATAAACTCACTGCCATCAAGTTGGATCTGACTCAGTGACCCCTCCTTGGGTTTCTGAGGCAGTATCACTATGGAAGTAGATTGCCAAACCTTCCTTCTGAGAAGTGGCTGGTGGGTGTTAACTGCCAGCCTTCTGGTTAGCAGTCAAGTGCCTTGGTCACTATGCCACCAGATCTCCTAAACTTGTATATGGTCACGGGCATATTCCATTTTGCCTGAACATATCTGATAACTCAGCCTTCCTACCTATGTATCCACCCATTGATTAATTTTTGTTATTGCTGATAATGCAGTATTGTGTCACGCAAGTGTTTATTTTTGCTCTTTGTACCTCTTGTGCACTTCTATGTATTTTCCTTTTACTTAATGGTATTAATGGTATTGCTTTTAGTATATTGCCTTTCCTTTCACCTAAATTAAAATTTGTCTATTACTTATCTAGCAATTTTTCCTCCACTCCTTCCTATCCCTTGTAACCAACAAAGAAAGTTTCCTTCCACATGTGAACCTTTCCTTGACTTTTTGCAATAGTAGACTAACACAATATTTGTCCTTCTGTGATTGATTTATTTCAGTCAGTATAATGTCATCCAAGTTCATTCATGAGGTGTTTTGCAGATTCTACACTATTCTTTGGTGTTGCATTAGTATTATCCATGTGTGTATGTACCATAGTTTGATTATCCATTCCTCTGGTGATGGGCATTTAGGTTGCTTCCATCTCTTTGGCATTCTAAGTAATACTGCAATAAACATGGGTGTGCATATAACTATTCGTGTCCTGGCACTCACTTCTTTAGGATATATACCTAGTTATGTGATTCTGAATCAAATGGTATTTCTGTTTCCAACTTATAAGGAATTGCCATACCATTTTCTACAGTGGTTGTATCATTTTACAGTCCCAACAGCAGTGTATGAGAGTCCCAATCTCTTCACATCCTCATCATCATTTGTTATTTTCTCTTATTAAACTTTGCTATTTAGTGCTGGGGAGAGATGGTATCTCATTGTTTTGATTTGCATCTCTCTAATGGCTAATGATTATGAACATATCTTCATGTGTTTGTTGGCCACCTGAATATCTTCTTTGGTGAAGTGTCTATTCTAATGTCTTCTGCCCATTTTTAAATTGGATTATTTCTCTTTTTGATGTTGAAGTGTTGGAGTTTTCTATAAATTTTAGATATAAGTCCCTTGTCAGATATGTCACTGCTGAATATTTTTCCCAATTTGAGGTTCTCTTTTTACTCTTTTAGAGATTTTTTATGCACATGAGAATTTAATTTTTAGAAGGTCCCAATCATCAAGTGTATCTTATACTGTTTGTGCATTTTATTTATGTTAGTCTGTTAATGCCTTATATTAGGGTACCTAAATTTGCCCCCACACACACCTTTTTTTTAAATGGACTTTACGGCTTTAGGTTTTACATGTAAGTTTTTGGTTGATCTGCAGTTAGTTTTTGTGTATGATGTGAGGTATGGATCTTTTTTCATTTTTCTGTGAATGTATACCCAGTTTAACCAGCACCATTTGTTAAAGAGATTATCTTTTCCCCATTTGATGGATTTCAGCCCTTTGTCAAAGATAAACTGACCATAGGTGGATGGATGTATTTCTGGGTTCTCAATTATGTTCCACTGGTCTATGTGTCTGTTGTTGTACCAGTAGTAAACTGTTTTGACTACTGTGGCCATAGTGTAGGTTTTGAGATCTGACAGTGTGATACCTCCTACTTTGTTCTTCAGTAGTGCTTTGCTTCTCTGAGGGTTGTTTCCTTTACATATAAAATTAGTGATTGGTTTTTCCATGTCCTTGAATGTTGATGGAATATGGATCAGTATTGCAATGAATGTATAGATTGCTTTGAGTATTATTGACATTTTCACATTCAGTCTTCCTATCCATGAGCATGGTATGTTCTTCCATTTATGTAGACCTCTTATAGTTTCTTGAAGCAGTGTTTTCTACTTTTCTTTGTGTATGTCTTTTGTGTTCCTGGTATGATTTATTCTGAAGCATTTCATCTTTTTTGGTAGCTATTGTAAATGGTATTGATTTTTTTAAAATTTCATTTTCAGAGATCTTTTTGCTGGTGTAGAGAAATCCAACTGATTTTCATATGTTGATCTTGTATCTTGCCACTATGCTAAATCTTTCAGTTAGTTCCAGTCATTTTCTTTCTGAGTCTCTTAAGTTTTCTATGTATAGGATCATATCATCTGCAAATAGGGATAGTTTTACTTTTTCCTTACAAATGTGGATGCCTTTAATTTCCCATTCTTGCCTTCTTCCCCTGGCTAGGATTTCCGATACAATGTTGAACAGAAGTGGTGATAGAGGGCATCCTTGTCTGGTTTCCATTTGCAAGGGGAATGCTTTCAGTCTCTTTCCATTGAGAATAATGTTGGCTGTTGGTTTTGCATATATGCCCCTTATTATGTTGAGGAATTTCCCTTCTATTCCTAATTTTCTGAGAGTTTTTTTTTTTATTTTTTAAATCAGGAATGGTTTTTGCATTTTGTCAGATGCCCTTTTTGCACTTATTGATAGCATCATGTGGTTCTTTTTCTTTATTTTACTTATGTGATAGATCACATTGATTGTTTCTCTAAATGTTGAACCACTCTTGCATACCTGGTATGATTCCACTTGGTCATTACGTATTATTTTTTTTAAATATGTTGTTGGACTCTATTGGCTAGGATTTTTGTTGACAATTTTTGTATCTATATTCATAAAGGCCATTGTTCTATAGTTTTGCTTTTAAGTGATGTCTTTGCCTGGTTTGGTATCAAGGTTATGCTTATTTAATAAAATGAATTTGGGAGGATTCCACTCTTTTCTATATTCTGGAATAGTTTGAGCAGGATTTGTGTCAGCTCGTCTCTGAATGTGGGTAGAATTCTTTTTCTTTTTTTTTAATTGTGTTAGGTGAAAATTTACAGAGTAAATTCACTTTCCATACAGCAGTTCACATACACTTTGTCTCATGACATTTACTATAATTTACTCCAATGCAAAATTTCCCCTCCCACTTCCTCCTGATAGTTACCTCTTCCTTATGTCCATCCCTCCATGCACCCCTGCCCCCTGAGCTGTCTCCCTGTGCATAAACAGTCCTTCTTTCTCCCATGATTTTTCTCTCCAAGGAGTGTATCTACTTCAGGTTAATGTTCAACTCATATGCCTGTCTTTTGCTTGGCTGGAAGCCACAGGT
>NW_006922205.1:874217-882230 GCF_000298275.1 Orycteropus afer afer
TTTTTTTTTTTTTGATGCGTGCATTTATTGCTGTAAACTGCCTTCTGATCATTGTTTTTGCTGTGTCCCAAAGGTTTTGGTATATTGTGTTTTATTCCTATTTGATAAAAATAATTTTAAAATTTCATTCTTTATTTCCTCTGTTATCCAGTGGGTTTTAAGGAGGGTGTTATTCAGCTTCCATGTGTTTTCTCTTTTTCCATTGATCTTCATATTGTTGATTTCAAATTTTACAGCATTGTGATTTGAGAAGATGCTTTGCAGTATTTCAGTGTTTTAAAATTTATGGAGGCTTGTTTTTGGCCTAACATGTGGTCTCTCCTGGAGAACGTTCCATGTGTGCTGAAAAAGCCTGTATATTGTACTGTTGTTGGGTGAAGTTCTCTGTATATGTTTATATAGTCAGGTTCATTGATTGTATTGTTTAGTTCTTCTGTGTCTCTGTTGAGTTTCTCTCAGATAGTTCTATCCTTAGTTGAAAGTGCTGTATTAAAGTCTCCTGTTATTAGTGTGGAGTCATCTATTTGTCTTTTCAATTTGGCTAAAGTCTTATTTATGTATCCTGGGACTCTTATATTGGGTGCATAGATATTTATTTATGGTTATGGCCTCCTGTTCAAATGATCCTTTAATTACTATTGTTGTTGCTGTTATGTGCCCTCGAGTTGGCCCTGACTCATAGTGACACCTCCTTGGGTTTCCAAGGCAGTATCACTATGGAAGTAAATTGCCCAACCTTTCTTCCAAGGAGTGGCTGGTGGGTTTGAACCGCCAGCTTTCTGGTTAGCAGTCAAGTACTTTAGGCACTATGCTAGAAGAGCTCCTTCTAATTACTATATAACATCTTGTCTTGTCTTTTATGGTGGTTTTTGTCTTAAAGTCTTATCAGAAATTAATATTGCCAATCCTGCTCTTAATGATTGCCATTTGCTTGATATATCTTTTTCCAACTTTTGATTTTTAGTCTTTGTGTCTGAAGTGGGTCTCTTGTAGACAGCATATTAATGGGTCATGTTTTCTTAACCAGTCTTCAACTCTCCATGTCTTAAGTGGTGTATTTAATCTATATACATTCAGTGTAATTATCAACCGGTATCTGCAGGGATCCAGGTAAGGGTGGTTGGAGGGGTCCAACAGTTAAGGGACACAAACTTGTCTGTCAGTTTGTCCTACTGTGGTGACATGTTGCTGTGAGTTTCAAGGCTCTGTCACTGGTGGTTCAAACCCAGTGGGGTGCACATGGTGCACAGGTATCAGCCTGGCTTGCAGACTGAGACAGACTAGGAAGAAGGAAGAGGCCATCCACTTCTCAAAGAATTGGTCAGGGAAAACTTTACAAATAGTAGAGAAACATTGTCTGATACATTACTGTGCAACTTTATGAATAGTCCAGAAACATTTTCCAATACAGAGGAGGAAGATGAGTCACTTAGCTTAGAAACCTCTCAAAGTAAGACTGGGCAAGGGCTACATTATCAGAGTAAAATCAGCCTTACTCATATGAATAAAGTAAAGCTTTCAAGACCTCCATATGGAGATGTGGCACAACTCAAATTGAGGAGAAACAGTGGCAAACATGCATTAATAATTGGAACATGAAACGTATGAAGTATGAATCTAGAAAAAATTGGAAGTTGTAAAAATGAAATAGAATGCATAAAGATTGATATCCTAGGCATTAATGAGCTGAAATGGACAGGTTTTGGCCATTTTGAATCAGAAAACCATATGATCTATTATGCCAGGAATGGCAGTTTAAAGAGGAATAGTGTGGCATTCACCATCACAAAGGATGTTTCAAGATCTGTCCTGAAGTACAATACTGTCAGTGATAGGATGATATCCATATGCCTACAAGGAAGACCCATTAATACGACTATCATTCAAATGTATGCACCCACCACCAAAGCCAAAGATGAGGAAATTGAAAAATTTTATCAACTTCTGCAGTCTGAAATTGACTGAACATGCAATCAGGATGTGTTAATTATCACTGGTGACTGGGATGCAAAAGTTGCAAACAAAGAAGAATCACCGGTAGTTGGAAAATTTGGCCTTGGTGACAGAAATAATGCTGGAACTCGCGTGGTAGAATTTTGCAAGACCAATGACTTGTTTATTGCAAACACCTTTTTTCAACAACACAAACAGTGGCTGTACATGTGGACTTCACCAGATGGAACACACAGGAATCAGATTGACTACATCTGTGGCAAGAGGCAATGGAAAAGCTCAATATCTTCAGCCAAAACCAGGCCAGGAGCTGATTGTGGAACAGACCATCAACTGCTCATATGCAAGTTCAACTTGAAGTTAAAGACAATTAAAACAAGTCCACAAGAGCCAAAATATGATCTAGAATATATCTCTCTTGAATTTAGAGACCATCTAAAGGATAGATTTGATGCATTGAACACCAATGACTGAAAACCAGAAGAATTGTGGGATGACATCAAGAACATCATCCATGAAGAAAGCAAAAGGTCACTAAAAAGACAACAAAAGGAGACCAAAATGGATGACAGAAGAGACTCAGAAACTTGCCCTTGAGTGGAGAGTAGCTAAAGCAAATAGAAGAATTGAACCGAAGATTTCAATGAGCAGCTTGAGAAGACAGAGCCAATTACTATAATGAAATGTGCAAAGACCTGGAGTTAGATAAACAAAAGGCAAGAACATGCTCAGCATTTCTCAAGCTGAAAGAATTGGGGAAAAAATTTAAGCCTCGAGTTGCAATATTCTAAGGGCAAAATGTTGAATGATGCAGGGAACATCAAAAGAAGATGGAAAGAATACACAGAGTCACTGTACCAAAAAGAACTGATTGATCTTCATCTATTTCAGGAGGTGCCATATGATCTAGAACCAATGGTACTGAAAGAGGAAGTTGAAGCTGCAATGAAGGAATTGGTGAAGAACAAGGCTCTGGGAATTGACGGAATACCCATTGAGATATTTCAACAAACAAATGCCCCATTGAAGGCACTCACTCGATTATGCCAAGAGATTTGGAAGACAGCTACCTGGTCAAATGACTGGAAGAGATCCATATTTGTACCCATTCCAAAGAAAGGTGATCCCACAGAATGTGGAAATTATCGTACAATACCATTAATACCACATGCAAGCAAGATCTTACTGAAAATAATTCAAAAACGGTTGCAGCAAGGGTCAGATTCAAAATGGAGTCTCACCAGTGAGCAGCACGCTTTTTCCTTCTGGCATCTAAGGACTTGGAAAACTAAGTACAACAGTATGAATTAGGAACGTTGGTGCTCTGAACAGCTCATTGAATCAGAGTGCACCAAACACAAAAGAGCAGAACTCGAGAAAAGGCACAGGGAGATAATTTAGGAAAGAGCTACTGGCAGAGGATGGATGGGCAGCTGAGAGAGGCCATTGCAAACTTCCCTGGGGCAGTCAGTCTGCCGGGCGTGGGTGGCTGCCTGAGATCCCTGAGTGAAGAAGGAAGACACCTTATAGCAGCATACCAGCGACCAATACAATATTCCAGTGGGCAACAGCAGAGATCTGCCTCCAGCAGCTGATTTTGTTGGTAAATTGGGTCATATGGGTGCAAGTGGGCATGGGCACCACAACTGAGATTCAGGTGGAGAACTCACTGCTGCGCCATGAAGGCTAGCTCCATCCTCTCCCAGCGGGTCACACAGTGGGCTTGGGTCAGACTGGGAGACATCGTGCTTTTCTTTGTCATGGATATTGGGACTGCAGGTCACTAGCAGGTACTCCCCCGACTCCAACACAGGTGAAATTGTGCACATCTTTGTCGCTGCAGGTGGGCAGTATTATAGACAAACTCCAGAGCCAGCCATTAGTGGTCTGACAGGATTGCGTCAGCACCATGGGCAGATGGGGAATGGAGAGTGAAGAAAATGCATCTAAGTGCAGTCCCGGGAAGTTTGCCTTGGAGCCATTCTTTGGCACTGTGGGGCTGCAGAGGCGGGGTCTTTGAGTGTGCCTGAAATTGGTGGAATGTTATGATGCCTTAAAAATAGGAATCTTTCCTGATGTTGAGCCATGGTCTTGCAAATAAATATGTCATCAATAATAGCCTGCTCAAAGCCCTAGAAACTGACCTTAGCAACACCAAGCTTTCCTTCTTCTGCTCTCACTTTGTCCACCAATAACTTCATTCATTCAATAGAAGAAACCATATTCAGCCAATTACCATAAAACCTTCCACTTCGAACTCTAAACCCTCTTTATGACAAACAGAAACACATATCCACACTACACACAGTGATTCTCCATCACAAAGAAAACAGCAGAGCAAACCAACACACCTGAATCAATAATAAAATAAAACACATCAGCTTCACCTTTTCAAAATATTAAGCTATAAAACCAAGACAAAACAAATCAACACATAACCAGCAGCTAGAGACAATCTAAAGAGACAGCACTCTACCAGATTCCAGAGGCTTAAGAAGAGGTTTTGCTTTCCAGTAACCCCAAGAACTCTCTGGACCTGTACTACATGATTGAAAAGGTCCTAGTTTACAACTTCTTCTTCTTTTTTTTTTTTTTTTCCTCTCGTGGTTGACCCAGTTCCTTGTTGGTTTTTCTTTTGTGTTTGCTTTTTTTGTTTGTTTTCTTTCTCCATTATTCTCCTTCTCTACCTTTTTTTCTCTTAGGGACCTATACCCAGATATTCCAGGTTTACCTGTTTTCTTCTTCTTTTCCCCCCTTTTCCTTTTTTTGGGTTACTGTTCCTGTGTTATTTCAGGGTGTATTTTTTGTCCATGTAATTATAGTTTTTTCGATGGTTATTCAATTGTAATTTTTGCCTAACTGAATGGGAGACACCAACAGTCCCCATAAAATATAAGTACACCCACACCTCCTGCAACTTCACTTACTGAGCAAGAGCCACCAACTCCTTCTCCACCAACAGGCCAATGATAAAAAACCACCAAGAAGAGCCTGAAATCCCCTTGGCTGCTCCTCACAAACAATTAACAGAGATCTTAATACAATACCACGATGCCTTGGAGAAAACACACTGTCACAGTCCTCACAAAGAAGCAAGATAAAGTGGTAGAAACAAGGGAAAAGTATACAAACCCAGAATACATCCCTGAGGAAGAAGCAGCATTGGAACTCTCTGATAAGGAATTCAAAAGAATTATATTTAGGTATCTTCAAAGGATTGAGAGACAGACCAAAGAATACACAGAAAAAACCTTAGAAGAATTTTGGAAGAAAATACAAGGAAAAAAAAAATGACAAAATAAATGAAAAATGAGAAAGGATTCTAAATCTACAGAAAGAAATCAAGAAGATTAATACTAAATTATTAAAATAGATAACACATTGGAAGGGCAAAGGGGTAGAATTGATGCAATGGAAGACAGAATTAATGAGATTGAAGACAAATACCTGAATACTTGTTTGGAAAGGCATCAGTCAGAAAAAAAATCAAAACAAAATGAAGAAAGCCTAAGATTCATGAGGGATATCATCAAAAGATATAATCTATGTGTCATTGGAATTCCAGAAAAGGAAGAGAAAAATAAAACTACTGAGAAAGTCGTCCAAGATTTGCTGGAGGAGAACTTCCTTGATATGATGAAAGAGGAGAACATATCCATTCAGGAAGCCCAACGAAACCCAAAAAGGATAGACCCCAAAAGAAAATCACTGAGACATATCATCATCAAACTCACTAAAACCAAGGACAAAGACAGAATCCTGAGAGCAGCACGGGAAAAACAAAAAGTTACATAAAAAGGATAGCCATTAAGAATAAGCTCTGATTTCTCAGCAGAGATAATGTAAGCGAGAAGACAATGGGATGGTATATATAAAACCCTGAAAGAGAAAAATTTTCAACCAAGAATTATATACCTGACAAAATTGTCCCTCAAATATGATGGTGAAATTAGGAGATTTCCAGATAAGCAGAAACTAAGGGAATTTGTTCAAACCAGACCAACCTTACAAGAGACACTAAAGTGAGTACTTTTAACAGAGAACCAAAAATAACAAATGACAACCGATCATTAATATACTAGATGACATAACCCAGAAACCACAGCTATGGACATATCCAAAGTAAAATAAGCTTACAAGATTGTAAACAGGGAACCAGAGACATCAACTGGCAAGTGAGGACAACTACAAACCAAAAAGAGGGAAAAGACTGTGTAGTTACAGAACTTCTAAATGGTGAGGAATTTAAGAGAGTTGCAAGATAGAATGGATTGTTCTAAACTCAGGGAGAAAATTATAAATCATAGGGTAACCTCAAAGAAAAACAATAAACCTTCATATCACAATAAAAAAGAAGACAAGCACAAATACTCAGCAAATACTAAAAAACATCAACAAAGGAAATGAGAACAGGATTCATAAATATAATGAGCTCAGCACAGAAAATAATATGGAACAAAAAACCAGGGACACACATACCAAAATGACAGCAACCAAATCATACTTGTCAATAATTACACTGAATGTTCATGGATTAAATGCACCACTCAAGAGATGGAGAGTTGCAGATTGGATAAGAAAACAAAACCTATCAATATGCTACCTATAAGAGACACACCTTAGAGATAAAGACAAAAATAGACTAAAAATCAAAGGTTGGAAAAAGATATATCAAGCAAATTGCAACTGTAAGAGAGCAGAAGTGGCAATATTAATTTCTGATCAGATTGACATTAAGACAAAAACCACCATACGAGACAAGGAAGGACATTATATAATGATTAAAGGATCAATTGATCATGAAGATATAACCATAATAAATATCTATGGACCCAATGAAAGAGCCCCAAAACACATAAATCAGATTTTAAAAGATTTGAAAAGCCAAATACATAACTCCACAGTCATAGTGGGAGACTTTAATACACCACTTTCTTTGAAAGACAGAACAACTGGAAAGAAACTCAATAAAGATGCAGAATAGGTAAATAATACACTCCACCAACTGGGCCTCATAGACATCTACAGAGCACTTTATCCAACAGCAGCACAATATACATTCTTCTCTAGTGCACATGGAAGATTTTCCATGATAGACCATATATTAGGCCATAGGACAAGCCTTAATAAATTTAAAAACATTGAAACACTGAAAAGCATCTTCTCAGATCATAATGCTATCAAATCAGAAATCAACAACAGGAAGATCAACAGAAAAGGGTAAACACATAGAAATTGAACAGTACCCTCCTAGAGAACGACTGGGCAAGAGAAGAAATAAAAATAGAAATTCAAAATTCCTTGAATCAAACAAGAATGAAAACACAACATACCAAAATCTTTGGGACACAGCAAAACAGTGATCAGAGGCCAATTCATAGCAATGAATGCACACATCAAAAAAGAGGGGCAAAATCAACACTTTAAATCAAAATCTCAAACAATTAGAAAAAGAACAGCAAGAGAAGTCCACAGTCACCAGGAGAAAGGAAATAATTAAGATGCGAGCAGAAATCAATGAAACAGAAAATAGAAGGACAATAGAAAAAAATCAACAGGACCAGAAGTTGGTTTGTTGAAAAGATCAATAAAATTGACAAACTACTGGCAAATTTAACAAAGAAAAGGAGAGAGAGAATACAAATAACACGAATCAGAAACGAAAGGAGTGACATCACAACAGAACCAAGTGAAATAAAAAGGATAATATCAGGATACTATGGAAAACTGTACTCCAACAAATTTGACAATCTGGAAGAAATGCACAGATTTCTAGAAACACACCATTTACCGAAACTAATACAGACTAATGTGGAAAAGTGAACAGGCCCATCACAAAAGAAGAAATTGAATAGGTCATAAAAAAAAATTACCAACTAAAAAAACTCCTGGCCCAGACGGTTTCACCAGGGAATTCTACAAAATATTCAGAGAAGAACTGATACCAATTGTACTCAAATTATTCCAAAACATACAAAAGGATGGAATACTCCCTAACTCATTTCTTTCTTTCTTTTTTTTTTTTAAATTGTGATTTGGGTGAAGATTTACAGAGCAAAT